>NC_068454.1:80437637-80487637 GCF_023373465.1 Oncorhynchus keta
GCCGAGACAATAAGAAGACAGTGATATATAGGCCTAAGGCCGAGACAATAAGAAGACACAGTGATATATAGGCCTAAGGCCAAGACACTAAGAAGACACAGTGATATATATAGGCCTAAGGCCGAGACAATAAGAAGACACAGTGATATATAGGCCTAAGGCCGAGACAATAAGAAGACACAGTGATATATAGGCCTAAGGCCGAGACAATAAGAAGACACAGTGATATATAGGCCTAAGGCTGAGACAATAAGAAGACACAGTGATATATAGGCCTAAGGCCGAGACAATAAGAAGACACAGTGATATATAGGCCTAAGGCCAAGACACTAAGAAGACACAGTGATATATATAGGCCTAAGGCCGAGACAATAAGAAGACACAGTGATATATATAGGCCTAAGGCTGAGACAATAAGAAGACACAGTGATATATAGGCCTAAGGCCGAGACAATAAGAAGACACAGTGATATATAGGCCTAAGGCCGAGACAATAAGAAGACACAGTGATATATAGGCCTAAGGCCGAGACAATAAGAAGACACAGTGATATATAGGCCTAAGGCCGAGACAATAAGAAGACACAGTGATATATAGGCCTAAGGCTGAGACAATAAGAAGACACAGTGATATATAGGCCTAAGGCTGAGACAATAAGAAGACACAGTGATATATATAGGCCTAAGGACGAGACAATAAGAAGACACAGTGATATATAGGACTAAGGCTGAGACAATAAGAAGACACAGAGATATATAGGACTAAGGCTGAGACAATAAGAAGACACAGTGATATATAGGACTAAGGACGAGACAATAAGAAGACACAGTGATATATATAGGCCTAAGGACGAGACAATAAGAAGACACAGTGATATATATAGGCCTAAGGACGAGACAATAAGAAGACACAGTGATATATATAGGCCTAAGGACGAGACAATAAGAAGACACAGTGATATATATAGGACTAAGGCTGAGACAATAAGAAGACACAGTGATATATATAGGACTAAGGACGAGACAATAAGAAGACACAGTGATATATAGGCCTAAGGACGAGACAATAAGAAGACACAGTGATATATATAGGCCTAAGGACGAGACAATAAGAAGACACAGTGATATATATAGGCCTAAGGACGAGACAATAAGAAGACACAGTGATATATATAGGACTAAGGCTGAGACAATAAGAAGACACAGTGATATATATAGGCCTAAGGCTGAGACAATAAGAAGACACAGTGATATATATAGGCCTAAGGCCGAGACAATAAGAAGACACAGTGATATATAGGCCTAAGGCTGAGACAATAAGAAGACACAGTGATATATAGGCCTAAGGCCGAGACAATAAGAAGACACAGTGATATATATAGGCCTAAGGCTGAGACAATAAGAAGACACAGTGATATATATAGGCCTAAGGCCGAGACAATAAGAAGACACAGTGATATATAGGCCTAAGGCTGAGACAATAAGAAGACACAGTGATATATATAGGCCTAAGGCCGAGACAATAAGAAGACACAGTGATATATATAGGCCTAAGGCTGAGACAATAAGAAGACACAGTGATATATATAGGCCTAAGGCTGAGACAATAAGAAGACAGTGATATATAGGCCTAAGGCTGAGACAATAAGAAGACACAGTGATATATAGGCCTAAGGCCGAGACAATAAGAAGACACAGTGATATATAGGCCTAAGGCTGAGACAATAAGAAGACACAGTGATATATAGGCCTAAGGCTGAGACAATAAGAAGACACAGTGATATATAGGCCTAAGGCCGAGACACTAAGAAGACACAGTGATATATAGGCCTAAGGCTGAGACAATAAGAAGACACAGTGATATATATAGGCCTAAGGCTGAGACAATAAGAAGACACAGTGATATATAGGCCTAAGGCTGAGACAATAAGAAGACACAGTGATATATAGGCCTAAGGCCGAGACAATAAGAAGACACAGTGATATATAGGCCTAAGGCCGAGACAATAAGAAGACACAGTGATATATATAGGCCTAAGGCCGAGACAATAAGAAGACACAGTGATATATATAGGCCTAAGGCCGAGACAATAAGAAGACACAGTGATATATAGGCCTAAGGCCGAGACAATAAGAAGACACAGTGATATATATAGGCCTAAGGCTGAGACAATAAGAAGACACAGTGATATATATAGGCCTAAGGCCGAGACAATAAGAAGACACAGTGATATATATAGGCCTAAGGCTGAGACAATAAGAAGACACAGTGATATATAGGCCTAAGGCCGAGACAATAAGAAGACACAGTGATATATAGGCCTAAGGCCAAGACACTAAGAAGACACAGTGATATATAGGCCTAAGGCTGAGACAATAAGAAGACACAGTGATATATAGGCCTAAGGCCGAGACAATAAGAAGACACAGTGATATATAGGCCTAAGGCTGAGACAATAAGAAGACACAGTGATATATAGGCCTAAGGCCGAGACAATAAGAAGACACAGTGATATATAGGCCTAAGGCCGAGACAATAAGAAGACACAGTGATATATAGGCCTAAGGCCGAGACAATAAGAAGACACAGTGATATATAGGCCTAAGGCTGAGACAATAAGAAGACACAGTGATATATAGGCCTAAGGCCGAGACAATAAGAAGACACAGTGATATATAGGCCTAAGGCTGAGACAATAAGAAGACACAGTGATATATAGGCCTAAGGCCGAGACAATAAGAAGACACAGTGATATATAGGCCTAAGGCTGAGACAATAAGAAGACACAGTGATATATAGGCCTAAGGCCGAGACAATAAGAAGACACAGTGATATATAGGCCTAAGGCTGAGACAATAAGAAGACACAGTGATATATAGGCCTAAGGCTGAGACAATAAGAAGACACAGTGATATATAGGCCTAAGGCTGAGACAATAAGAAGACACAGTGATATATATAGGCCTAAGGACGAGACAATAAGAAGACACAGTGATATATAGGCCTAAGGCCGAGACAATAAGAAGACACAGTGATATATAGGCCTAAGGCTGAGACAATAAGAAGACACAGTGATATATAGGCCTAAGGCTGAGACAATAAGAAGACACAGTGATATATAGGCCTAAGGCTGAGACAATAAGAAGACACAGTGATATATATAGGCCTAAGGCCGAGACAATAAGAAGACACAGTGATATATAGGCCTAAGGCTGAGACAATAAGAAGACACAGAGATATATAGGCCTAAGGCCGAGACAATAAGAAGACACAGTGATATATAGGCCTAAGGCCGAGACAATAAGAAGACACAGTGATATATAGGCCTAAGGCCGAGACAATAAGAAGACACAGTGATATATAGGCCTAAGGCTGAGACAATAAGAAGACACAGTGATATATAGGCCTAAGGCTGAGACAATAAGAAGACACAGTGATATATAGGCCTAAGGCCAAGACACTAAGAAGACACAGTGATATATAGGCCTAAGGCCAAGACACTAAGAAGACACAGTGATATATAGGCCTAAGGCTGAGACAATAAGAAGACACAGTGATATATAGGCCTAAGGCCGAGACAATAAGAAGACAGTGATATATAGGACTAAGGCTGAGACAATAAGAAGACACAGTGATATATATAGGCCTAAGGCCGAGACAATAAGAAGACACAGTGATATATAGGCCTAAGGCCAAGACACTAAGAAGACACAGTGATATATAGGCCTAAGGCCAAGACACTAAGAAGACACAGTGATATATATAGGCCTAAGGCCGAGACAATAAGAAGACACAGTGATATATAGGCCTAAGGCCGAGACAATAAGAAGACACAGTGATATATATAGGACTAAGGACGAGACAATAAGAAGACACAGTGATATATATAGGACTAAGGACGAGACAATAAGAAGACACAGTGATATATATAGGACTAAGGACGAGACAATAAGAAGACACAGTGATATATATAGGCCTAAGGCCGAGACAATAAGAAGACACAGTGATATATAGGCCTAAGGACGAGACAATAAGAAGACACAGTGATATATAGGCCTAAGGACGAGACAATAAGAAGACACAGTGATATATAGGACTAAGGCTGAGACAATAAGAAGACACAGTGATATATAGGCCTAAGGCCGAGACAATAAGAAGACACAGTGATATATAGGACTAAGGCTGAGACAATAAGAAGACACAGTGATATATATAGGACTAAGGACGAGACAATAAGAAGACACAGTGATATATAGGCCTAAGGACGAGACAATAAGAAGACACAGTGATATATAGGACTAAGGCTGAGACAATAAGAAGACACAGAGATATATAGGCCTAAGGCCGAGACACTAAGAAGACACAGTGATATATAGGCCTAAGGCCGAGACAATAAGAAGACACAGTGATATATATAGGCCTAAGGCTGAGACAATAAGAAGACACAGTGATATATATAGGCCTAAGGCCGAGACAATAAGAAGACACAGTGATATATAGGCCTAAGGCTGAGACAATAAGAAGACACAGTGATATATATAGGCCTAAGGCTGAGACAATAAGAAGACACAGTGATATATAGGACTAAGGCCGAGACAATAAGAAGACACAGTGATATATAGGCCTAAGGCCGAGACAATAAGAAGACACAGTGATATATAGGCCTAAGGCCAAGACACTAAGAAGACACAGTGATATATATAGGACTAAGGACGAGACAATAAGAAGACACAGTGATATATAGGACTAAGGACGAGACAATAAGAAGACACAGTGATATATATAGGACTAAGGACGAGACAATAAGAAGACACAGTGATATATATAGGACTAAGGACGAGACAATAAGAAGACACAGTGATATATATAGGACTAAGGACGAGACAATAAGAAGACACAGTGATATATATAGGACTAAGGACGAGACAATAAGAAGACACAGTGATATATATAGGACTAAGGACGAGACAATAAGAAGACACAGTGATATATATAGGACTAAGGACGAGACAATAAGAAGACACAGTGATATATAGGCCTAAGGCTGAGACAATAAGAAGACACAGTGATATATATAGGACTAAGGACGAGACAATAAGAAGACACAGTGATATATAGGCCTAAGGCTGAGACAATAAGAAGACACAGTGATATATAGGACTAAGGCCGAGACAATAAGAAGACACAGTGATATATAGGCCTAAGGCCGAGACAATAAGAAGACACAGTGATATATATAGGCCTAAGGACGAGACAATAAGAAGACACAGTGATATATAGGCCTAAGGCCAAGACACTAAGAAGACACAGTGATATATAGGACTAAGGACGAGACAATAAGAAGACACAGTGATATATATAGGCCTAAGGCTGAGACAATAAGAAGACACAGTGATATATAGGCCTAAGGCCGAGACAATAAGAAGACACAGTGATATATAGGACTAAGGCTGAGACAATAAGAAGACACAGTGATATATATAGGCCTAAGGCCGAGACAATAAGAAGACACAGTGATATATAGGACTAAGGCTGAGACAATAAGAAGACACAGTGATATATAGGACTAAGGCTGAGACAATAAGAAGACACAGTGATATATAGGACTAAGGCTGAGACAATAAGAAGACACAGTGATATATAGGACTAAGGCTGAGACAATAAGAAGACACAGTGATATATAGGACTAAGGCTGAGACAATAAGAAGACACAGTGATATATAGGACTAAGGCTGAGACAATAAGAAGACACAGTGATATATAGGACTAAGGCTGAGACAATAAGAAGACACAGTGATATATAGGACTAAGGCTGAGACAATAAGAAGACACAGTGATATATATAGGCCTAAGGCCGAGACAATAAGAAGACACAGTGATATATAGGACTAAGGCTGAGACAATAAGAAGACACAGTGATATATAGGACTAAGGCTGAGACAATAAGAAGACACAGTGATATATAGGACTAAGGCTGAGACAATAAGAAGACACAGTGATATATAGGACTAAGGCTGAGACAATAAGAAGACACAGTGATATATAGGACTAAGGCTGAGACAATAAGAAGACACAGTGATATATAGGACTAAGGCTGAGACAATAAGAAGACACAGTGATATATAGGACTAAGGCTGAGACAATAAGAAGACACAGTGATATATAGGACTAAGGCTGAGACAATAAGAAGACACAGTGATATATATAGGCCTAAGGCCGAGACAATAAGAAGACACAGTGATATATAGGACTAAGGCTGAGACAATAAGAAGACACAGTGATATATAGGACTAAGGCTGAGACAATAAGAAGACACAGTGATATATAGGCCTAAGGCCGAGACAATAAGAAGACACAGTGATATATAGGACTAAGGCTGAGACAATAAGAAGACACAGTGATATATAGGCCTAAGGCTGAGACAATAAGAAGACACAGTGATATATATAGGCCTAAGGCCGAGACAATAAGAAGACACAGTGATATATAGGCCTAAGGCCGAGACAATAAGAAGACACAGTGATATATATAGGCCTAAGGCCGAGACAATAAGAAGACACAGTGATATATAGGCCTAAGGCCGAGACAATAAGAAGACACAGTGATATATAGGCCTAAGGCCGAGACAATAAGAAGACACAGTGATATATAGGCCTAAGGCCGAGACAATAAGAAGACACAGTGATATATAGGCCTAAGGCCAAGACACTAAGAAGACACAGTGATATATATAGGCCTAAGGCCAAGACACTAAGAAGACACAGTGATATATAGGCCTAAGGCCAAGACACTAAGAAGACACAGTGATATATAGGCCTAAGGCCAAGACACTAAGAAGACACAGTGATATATAGGCCTAAGGCCAAGACACTAAGAAGACACAGTGATATATAGGCCTAAGGCCAAGACACTAAGAAGACACAGTGATATATAGGCCTAAGGCCGAGACACTAAGAAGACACAGTGATATATAGGCCTAAGGCCGAGACAATAAGAAGACACAGTGATATATATAGGCCTAAGGCTGAGACAATAAGAAGACACAGTGATATATATAGGCCTAAGGCCGAGACAATAAGAAGACACAGTGATATATAGGACTAAGGCTGAGACAATAAGAAGACACAGTGATATATAGGCCTAAGGCTGAGACAATAAGAAGACACAGTGATATATAGGCCTAAGGCCAAGACACTAAGAAGACACAGTGATATATAGGACTAAGGCCGAGACAGTGGCAGAATAAATTCAACCAAACTTTTTTCCCCCCTGGATAGCGACCTCTGTCCAGTGAAGTCCACAAAGCATATTGCATGTACAGTATCATCACCTACAGCATGGTAAAGCAAGTTCATGTTTTAGACCATTTTTGGACTACTAAACAACTATTGATTTAGAACACCGGAGAGTTACTGCAAATCACAAAGAAAACAAGAGCCTCCACTATTCCAGCACCATTTCAACATCATCAACTCACATATGCTTAGTCTAATAAAGTGACAACTAAAATATTCCAAAAACAATTTAGTCTAATCAACTTAATCTGTGTGTGTGTGTGTGTGTGTGTGTGTGTGTGTGTGTGTGTGTGTGTGTGTGTGTGTGTGTAAGGAGAAAAAAACATGTTGACTCACCCTACTTGTAGACACACCAATGCCATCCTCCTCTTTCATGTTGCTGAAACTGTCTATGACTTTGTCTTACAGTATACGCTTTTAGTTGTTGTTGTCCTATAGGCTGGCTAAAATGCTGGCTTGCCTTTACTTCCCTTCATGGGCAATGATTAGCCAGCTTGTTTTAGCCTACTACAACTAGCTACATTGAACTTCCATCCTCTCAGGCCAGAGGCACAATGTATGACTTTATGGTTGGATCAGAATGGCCATTATAATCATTGGCCAGAAAACAGAATCACAGTGGATTCTGAAAGTATTCAGAGTTACGTTACAGCCTTATTCTAAAATGGGTAAATAACACGTTCCTCATCAATCTACACACAATACCGCATAATGACAAAGCAAAAACAGGTTTAGATATTTTTGCAAATGTATTACAAATACAAAAACAGAAATACCTTATTTATGTAAGTATTCAGACCCTTTGCTATGAGACTCGAAATTGAGTTCAAGTGCATCCTGTTTCCAGTGATCATTCTTGAGATGTTTCTACAACTTGATTGGAGTCCATATGTGGTACAGTCAATTGATTGGACATGATTTGGAAAGTCACACACCTGTCTATATGTGGTCCCAAGGTTGACAGTGCATGTCAGAGCAAAATCCAAGCCATGAGGTCGTATAGGAATTGTCCGTAGAGGCACAGATCTGGGGAAAGGTACCAAAACATTTCTGCAGCATTGAAGGCCCACAAGAGCACAGTGACCTCCATAATTCTTAAATTGTGCTCCTGAGTGGCACAGCGGACTAAGGCAATGCATTTCAGTGCAAGAGGTGTCACTACAGTCCCTGGTTCAAATCCAGGCAGTATCACATCCGGCTGTGATTGGGAGCCCCTTAGGGTGGCGCACAATTGGCCCAGCGTCGTCCGGGTTTGCCGAGGTAGAAGGACAACCATCTCTACAGCACTCCGCCAATCAGGCCTTTTTTGTAGTAGCCAGATGGAAGCCACTCCTCAGTAAAAGGCACATGGCAACCCACTTGGAGTTTGCCAAAGGACTCTCAGACCATGAGAAACAAGATGCTCTGGTCTGCTGAAACCAAGGTTGAACTCTTTGACCTGAATTCCAAGCGTCACGTCTGGAGGAAACCTAGCACCATCCCTACGGTGAAGCATGTTGCTGGCAGCATCTTGCTGTAGGGATGTTTTTCAGCGGCAGGGACTGGGAGACTAGTCAGGATCGAGGGAATGATTTACAGCGCAAAATACAGAGCGATACTTGATGAAAACCTGCTCCAGAGCACTCAGGACCTCAGACTGGGGCAAAGGTTCACCTTCCAACAGGATAACTACCCTGAGAACACAGCCAAGAAAACGCAGGAGTGACTTCGGGACAAGTCTCTGAATGTCCTTGAATGGCCCACCCAGAGACCGGACTTGAACAAGATCTCTAGAGAACGGAAAATAGTTTTGCAGTGACACTCCCCATTCAATCTGGCACATCTCGATGGGATCTGCAGAGAAAGATGGGAGAAACTCCCCAAATGCAGGTGTGCCAAGCTTGTACCATCATACCCAAGGCTGTAATAGCTGCCAAAGGTGTTTCAATGCAGTACTAAGTAAAGGGTCTGTATACTTGTGTAAATGTGATATCAGTTTTTCCTTTTTTTTTTGCAAACATTTCTAAATACCTGTTTTTGCTTTGTCATTATGGGGTACTGTGTGTAGAATGAGGCTGTAACGTAACAAAATGAGCAAAAGGTCAAGGGTTCTGAATACTTTCCAAATGCACTGTAAGTAAAACCACAAGTCCCAATCCCTCTCCATCCATGGCTATTTTAGGAAAGGGACCATTTTAGCTAGCTAGCCACCAGAGGACAACAACACAACGAGATGCAACAATTCAAGTTTTTTGGCTTTTGATGTGATTGGTGTGAAGCCAAATCTAAACTGGCTTCCCTTGACAGGCTGGGCCAGGACCATTCACGGCTGAGTTTACTTAGTTTCTCATCGCTGATTGGCTTTCATTGTGTAATTTTTTTATCAAGGGAGTCCAAATGCTCACTGGCTTCCCTTGCATTCAATGCTACAGGCGGCAACAATATTCTCTTTTTGACTAGACAGCATCAGATAGATGGGCTACACATACAGAGACAGAGGGGCACTGTTTCGCTCGCTTGGTTGCTTTCTCCGGTGAGATCCATTCAACCTCTTGTGAATTGAAGGGAAAAAACGTATGAAACACAGAGACAAAATATACATTATTTTATCTTGTTTTTTTGTCAATTTCTTGGGGAAGCCTGGCTTCCCTTGGTATACATGCCACGGGAGAATGTAGCCTACGTGTAAATAAACTGACTAAAAACATGGCTGTGAATATGTTCTTAATGAATCTGTCTGTGAGTTGTACATGACTCCTTGCTTTGTGAATAATTATTCATTATGGTTTGTGTTTCTGAGCAATGTGGTTGAATAAACTCGAACTGATGTTGACTTTAAGGGTGTGGTGGAAATATGACTCGGTCTACTACCATGCAGACACACACACCTTATTGCCTGTTCACACTTGCTCACTCAAGGTGCTGATGCAATGTGGTGGCTAAAATATTTGAGCCATCCCTAACATTGATCTGTGGAAAGTAATTTTTAAGTAACTTTTAACGTTTTGTGGAGGGTTCATAATAGCATACCTAAGTTTAGCATATTATGGCTACAATTTAAAAAAAAATCTAAATACAACATATAGTCTACAATAAAACATCTATTGTAAACATGGAAATAAGATAACTAACGAACTATAGAGTAGTTATTAACCCCATTCAGAACCAATTAGTCGGTATAATCGAGAAAATCCTCAGAAATCACGCGATATGAATCAGACAGTGGGGCGCCGCCTGACCCACTAGTTGATCAGAAGGTTCAAATCAACGTTTCATATCGTAAAGAGTAGTTATTAACACAAAATGAATCTGTTGGCAGCCCTTCCCCCTTCGTCTATCTCCCTTGCTCTTTCCCAGGCACACGGCCCCCTTTCCCAGGCACACGCCCTTCTGTGACACAATACAAAAAAGTTTGGTGAAGAAAAATTCTATCACGGAAGAGATTCTTTTGAATGCAACTAGTTGATCAAGTTTGAGCCTTGAGAAGAGTGCCTGAAAGACTGAGAAACAGAGAGAGCCTGGACAAGATCATTGACATCGAGCACATTTGTTTTTTTCTCATTCACAATCTAACGGTGAGTAGATAAAGTATCTGAAGTATGTAGCCTAGCCTGTTTGTCTAAAGTTCCGTTGACTCAAACAGGCCATTGAGTTGATGGATCCAAATGGGCCTCTCAGAAAATGTTCCTCCGGTCGAACATTAATAATGTAGTTTGCGAGCGGATCTATTGTCCGAAACCCAACTAGCATGATAGCACAGGGATCGGCTTCTCCTTGTCGGTAACCCAATCCTCATCTCCTTTACAATTCAGGACAAACCAGAAGGCGCGTCTGTCAGTCTTACCTCGGGACCACTACAAATCGACCGTATTAGTTCGGCTAAAGGCGGGGGGGGTAGGCTACCCACAATCGTCTCAAATTATGCACGAGCCGAAGATTGAACGGTTCGGTAGTTATTGTAGTTACAAGCTTGTGGACAATGACATTCGTTCGAGTCTGTCTACAACCTCAACACCGACCGTGGCCCTGTGTAACAGCAGCTAGGACAGCTCACACTTAATTATTAACGAACGGTAAGACGTTGGTATAGTCGAATGACAACCCAAGGTGTATTTAATAGCGCGGGGAGAAATGGCTTGTGGCAAACGGCGTTGACAGCACCATGCAGGTATGGTTGCGGAAGTGAGCCAGTCACACCTGGTAAGTTATTGAACACATCACAACCCCGCTGATTGATTCTGGTTGGCCATCGAAATAATCAAAGCTCATGCAGGTGAAACGAGTCCACTGAACCGAGCTTAGACGTGGCTCTAAATAAGCTATTGTGTGAAAGTCTGCACATTTATGTAGTTAAGCTTGTAGCAGTGGTTCTAAAACTTTGCTATGACCCACCCAACGCCCTTTAAAGTATCCTAATTAGACTGAAGCAAGTTCTCTCGCCATATTCAGGCTGCCACATGATTGTATCTATCCCCTAAATGTGTTCGGAAAGGAGAAAGATATCTACATTTTCAGGTTGATGGTCACCTGCAAGCCCTGACATCCCAGGTTAAGCCAGGTATAACCCACAATGCTTATAGAACACACTATCCACTTGGCACACACTAGTTGAATTAACGTTGTTTCAACATTATTTGCCAACATATTGTGACGTGAATCAACATGGAACATTTTGAAAAAAGTCAACCAGAATTGGAAGCATTGAAATGTGGGTAAAACTTCAACCTAAATACATTGACTTAACCTGACAAAGGTTGTTACAGTGCATCAATCTAATTCCAACATAATAATCAGAACTATGTATAAGTTGAAATCCTGTTGAATTCCACTTAAAAACATAAATAATAGTTTTCATCATATTCAATATGGATGAAGTTACGTTGAGTTTCATATTTGATTGGACATATTTTACACCGTCATAGTTTCAACGTCATGCCATTAACCTAAATATAGAGGTATATTGAAATAAAAAGTGAAGCCACAGTCCTACACTTCCTGCCTGAACATTGTCTCCTAGTGGAATACAGGAGGAAAGGAACTTCAGTCAGATCCAGTCTACCACCCAGATACCTGCCTCTATTGTACGCTGCTTAGCTATGGAAACAAGCTATTAGATTCAACTGAGATGTCAACACATATAAACATTATTCAGCTTCCAAAGTCATTTGTGTAGACTAACTAAATAACGTTGAATAGTTGAAAGTAACTCCTAACTTTTCTTACACACGTTGGATGTGAACGCAAATTCGTAGTGGGGTGTATTAAACATCAATTAAACATGTCTGTCTCCCGAGTGGCACAGCGGTCTAGGGCCCTGCATCTCAGTACTTGAGGTATCACTACAGACAACCTGGTTTGATTCCGGGCCGTATCACAACCGTCCGCGATTGGGAGTCCCATAGGGCGGTGCACAATTGGCCCAGCATCGCCCGGGTTTGGCCGGTGTAGACCGTCATTGTAAATAATGATTTGTTCTTAACTGACTTGCCTAGTTAAATAAAGGTTCAATTTGAACACATATATTTAAAGTATTGTTGGAGCCTGAGCTGACCTGGTTTTCCCAAGTCATTGCTTCAAACATAAAACACCAAACTAGTGTCACCTTATTGAACTCTGTGGTCTCTTCTAACTTCTCATCTCCTCTCCTCCCTCCCGCTGATCGAGTCCTGTCCAGGGTTCTGTTCTGTATTCTGGTGCAGCTTGGTTTCTGTATTCTGTACAGCAGCTTGGTTTCACACCAGTTAGTCTCATTACATCCTCTGTTTGGGTCTAAAAAGATATTCATGGATCGATCTTCTCATCAATCACTCTGATCTAGGGCTTACACACACACACACACAATATATAATAAGGGTGGGGGCCACCAAAAATCAGAAATCATGAGGGCCACAGTAGCTTGCGGGTCTGCGTACCCACATCCATACCCACATGCAGTCAGAGCCAGCCTTTTGGGGGCCCTAAACAAAATTCTTTGAGTGAATTTCCTGCGATTCTACACTTGCCATGAGACTAATGTTTTCTGTTTTTAATATTAATTTCATGTGATTATACATGGGGGTCCCGGTCGGTAATTTGACCATGATTACTACACGTTTAGATAGCTGGCCGCTACACTCATTTACCAATATAACATGTTTAGCTGACATGGCTAATTGAGTGACTTACATAACAAGAGAAACTGCTGATGCACAACCACATTTAGAAATGTCACCTTGTCTGTTCTACTATTGTAACTCTCAACAGTAAGTTGAGTAACTGAGTTCCTGAAAAATGTGTGGAAATTGATCCGCAGGCCTACAAAAGGGGTCCAGGTGCCCATCCCTGATTATAATAATATATACCATTTAGCACTGTTTTATCCAAAGTGACTTAGTCATGTGTGCATACAAACCCACTACCCTGGCGTTACTGGCACCATGCTTTACCAACTGAGCTACAGAGGACCGCACACAGCGTCTCCTAATTATGGGCGGTGTGCATAGAAGATGTCTCGCTCGGGACACCCGCAGGCTGGTGAAATAGTGATGAGGGATGAAGATGATGACAGATGTCCAGTGGTGTGGGTCTGTGGTTGGCTAATGTGTTAGTTACAACGTTACAGTGTGTGTATGTGTGGCATCAAGGTGGGTGGGATATGAAACAGAAACCTACACCTGGCATCAGACCATGGGTGTGTTCTGCTCTCACTCACCCACTAATTAGGCTAATGTAAGAGCAGTCCTAATTGGCCTAGGCCCAGGGGACAGGTGTGTGTGTTTGTGGGAATGCGCATCCATTTTGGTGTGTGTGCATTCAGGTGTGATATTGTCAGATGGGAGATTTATCTGTGGGTTGAGTCTCTAGGGTTACCCTCATCAGGACATCACCCATCATCATTACCCTCATCAGGACATCACCCGTCATCATTACCCTCCTCAGGACATCACCCGACCTACCCTCAGGACATCACCCAACCTACCCTCATGACATCACCTGGCCTACCCTCAGGACATCACCCATCATCATTACCCTCCTCAGGACATCACCCAACCTACCCTCAGGACATCACCCGGCCTACCCTCAGGACATCACCCGGCCTACCCTCAGGACATCACCCATCATCATTACCCTCCTCAGGACATCACCCAACCTACCCTCAGGACATCACCCATCATCATTACCCTCCTCAGGACATCACCCATCATCATTACCCTCCTCAGGACATCACCCAACCTACCCTCAGGACATCACCCAACCTACCCTCAGGACATCACCCATCATCATTACCCTCCTCAGGACATCACCCAACCTACCCTCAGGACATCACCCATCATCATTACCCTCCTCAGGACATCACCCATCATCATTACCCTCCTCAGGACATCACCCAACCTACCCTCAGGACATCACCCAACCTACCCTCAGGACATCACCCGGCCTACCCTCAGGACATCACCCATCATCATTACCCTCCTCAGGACATCACCCATCATCATTACCCTCCTCAGGACATCACCCAACCTACCCTCAGGACATCACCCGGCCTACCCTCAGGACATCACCCATCATCATTACCCTCCTCAGGACATCACCCATCATCATTACCCTCCTCAGGACATCACCCAACCTACCCTCAGGACATCACCCAACCTACCCTCAGGACATCACCCGGCCTACCCTCAGGACATCACCCATCATCATTACCCTCCTCAGGACATCACCCAACCTACCCTCAGGACATCACCCAACCTACCCTCAGGACATCACCCGGCCTACCCTCAGGACATCACCCAACCTACCCTCAGGACATCACCCGGCCTACCCTCAGGACATCACCCATCATCATTACCCTCCTCAGGACATCACCCAACCTACCCTCAGGACATCACCCGACCTACCCTCAGGACATCACCCATCATCATTACCCTCCTCAGGACATCACCCGACCTACCCTCAGGACATCACCCAACCTACCCTCAGGACATCACCCAACCTACCCTCAGGACATCACCCGACCTACCCTCAGGACATCACCCGGCCTACCCTCAGGACATCACCCAACCTACCCTCAGGACATCACCCGGCCTACCCTCAGGACATCACCCATCATCATTACCCTCCTCAGGACATCACCCAACCTACCCTCAGGACATCACCCGACCTACCCTCAGGACATCACCCATCATCATTACCCTCCTCAGGACATCACCCGACCTACCCTCAGGACATCACCCGACCTACCCTCAGGACATCACCCATCATCATTACCCTCCTCAGGACATCACCCAACCTACCTTCAGGACATCACCCGGCCTACCCTCAGGACATCACCCGGCCTACCCTCAGGACATCACCCAACCTACCCTCAGGACATCACCCGACCTACCCTCAGGACATCACCCATCATCATTACCCTCATCAGGACATCACCCTAATGTTAAAAGAGAAGGGGTTAGAGATACTGTAGAGGGGGTAGGGTAGCTATATATATATATATATTGGAGAGTGTAACAGACAGGTCTTAGCTGTAGTAATGTGAACCCATAGCCTTCTGCTGGCTTATGGTGATCAGGTATCCCTCTCTCCATCAGACATCACAGCTCCCATTGTTTACCTCAGACCCCCCCCCTCTCTCTCTCTCTCTCTCTCTCTCTCTCTCTCTCTCTCTCTCTCTCTCTCTCTCTCTCTCTCCTTAGTTTCCTTTGTTTACCTCAGACTCCTCCCGTCCCTCTCTCTCTCTCTCTATCCTTTCCTTAGTTTCCTTTGTTTACCTCAGACTCCTCCGCCCCCCTCTCTCTCTCTCTCTCTCTCTCTATCCTTTCCTTAGTTTCCTTTGTTTACCTCAGACTCCTCCCCTCCCTCTCTCTCTCTCTCTCTCTCTATCCTTTCCTTTGTTTACCTCAGACTCCTCCCGTCCCTCTCTCTCTCTCTCTATCCTTTCCTTAGTTTCCTTTGTTTACCTCAGACTCCTCCGCCACCCCCCCCTCTCTCTCTCTCTCTCTCTCTCTCTATCCTTTCCTTAGTTTCCTTTGTTTACCTCAGACTCCTCCCGTCCCTCTCTCCCTCTCCTCTCTCTCTCCTCTCTCTCTCTCTCTCTCTCTCTCTCTATCCTTTCCTTTGTTTACCTCAGACTCCTCCCGTCCCTCTCTCTCTCTCTCTATCCTTTCCTTAGTTTCCTTTGTTTACCTCAGACCCCCCCCCCTCTCTCTCTCTCTCTCTCTCTCTATCCTTTCCTTAGTTTCCTTTGTTTACCTCAGACTCCTCCCGTCCCTCTCTCTCTCTCCTCCCGTCCCTCTCTCTCTCTCTCTTTCCTTTCCTTAGTTTCCTTTGTTTACCTCAGACCCCCCTCTCTCTCTTTCCTTTCCTTAGTTTCCTTTGTTTACCTCACCTCACCTCTCTTCCATTCTTTCCTCTATTCTGATGTCCTCTTTCTACACTCTTAGATAAAAAGGTACTATCTAGAACCTAAAAGGGTTCTTCAGCTGTCCCCATGGAATAACCTTTTTTTGTTCCAGTTCCATTTGGTTCCATGCAGGACCCTTTCCACAGAGTTTTCTATGTGGAATCAAAAATGATTTTCCTATGGGGACAGCCAAAGAACTCTTTAGGAACCCTTTTTTTCTAAGAGTGTACCTTGTCTTAACAGTTCCAGTGAAACAGTTGCTGTATTCAATTGTCTAAACGTTTGAGTTTCTGCACCCCCCCATCCTCTCCTCTCTCCCAGTAGCTATGGAGTCGGCCATCCAGACAGTGGTAGGAGTGTATCTGAAGTCTGCCAAAGGGAAGGGCAGTCTCGGAGATAAGGACTTCCAGGGCCTCGTCAATAAACAGCTCGGCAACGTCATGACTGTAAGTTCCACCTATCCTTGTATCACTACTCCTCAACCCTGACCCTAGATTTGTGTCCACGTCCTGGTTAAACCCGAGCCATGACCCTAGGTTTGTGTCCGCGTCCCGGTTAAACCCGAGCCGTGACCCTAGGTTCGTGTTCGCGTCCCGGTTACACCCGAGCCTCAACCCTAGTCATAATGCAAATCAGCACCAGGTGTTCTAGGGGAAGCAATCTTTAATGATAGACTCTTTCTCTCTCCCCACTCTCTTCCTCTCTCCCCCTCTCACCTCATAGGGAACAGATAGTTCCTCTGCAGTGAAGGAGATGCGTAAGGGATTGGACGAGAACAAAGATGGGAAGGTCAGCTTCCAGGAATACATGACTCTGATTGGCTACGTGGCAAACACCCTCAGCGAGCAGAGGACTGCAGCCAACAATACACCTGCCTCATAGGAACTACATATGGCTTCATAGACACTCTATAAGATGTCTTATGCAGTCTATAAGGCAGGGTTCTTCAATCCTGGTCCTGGTGACCCACAGGGTGTGCAGGCTTTAGTTCCATTCCAGCACTGACACACCAGAGGATTTTGATGGGATTGATTACAGTGTGTGTGACCCCAGGGCCAGAATTGAAGAACACTTCCATAAAGCCCCATGTACCTATAGAGGCTCATAGACCTGTCAATCTCCCTTGGCTGTATATCACTACATAATCAGACTTAACTTCATCTCAACATATTTTATATGCTTTACACTACCAATCTTCATCTCAGTTATAACAATGTTACTGGTTTTATAAATACTTTATGAAGGCATTTTTTTACATTAAGTTTAACAGTTCACATGTTTTAGTATAACTACTCTAAATCAACACTTCTACAGTAAATGGTTTGTTATCATGTTGAAATAAATGCCATGGCAATGTTTTAAAGTCATGTCTTCTTTCACTGCTCTAACATTGTCCAAGGTGTGTGAACAGGTGGCATGGAGGTCAGGTGCAGGAGAATTTATCTTGGTAAAATGGAGTAGTTTAATGATGTAAAAAACATGAAGAAATACACAAAACAAAGTGGGTACGAGAACCTGCCGCGCACCAATACAAACAACACTAAATAATAACAAACCATCTCTGACAAAGACATGAGGGGAAACAGGGGGTTAAATACACAACAGGTAATGAATGGGATTGAAACCAGTTGTGTAGGAAGACAAGACAAAATAAATGGAAAATGAAAAATGGATCGATGATGGCTAGAAGACCGGTGACATCGACCGCCGAGCACCGCCCGAACAAGGAGAGGCAACGACTTGGGCAGAAGTCTTTCTAAATGACATTCTCTAGGTTTCCCTGTGTCATGATGAAGACACACACCTTATAGAACCAATATGCTGATACCTGCTTCCATGGACACCAGCGGCCCCTTCTAAATGTAGTCGTGTCACACTCCGTGGCCCACGATGCACCAGAATATTGAAATTAGACACCCAATATACAACACCACCTATTGTGCACAGTGAGGATACACACACATCTTCTGCCAACAGAATACAATGCTGCATTGCACCATTTACATTTACATTTAAGTCATTTAGCAGACGCTCTTATCCAGAGCGACTTACAAATTGGTGCATACACCTTATGACAACCAGTGGAACAGCCACTTGCATCTAAATCTTGTTGGGGGAGAAGGGGGGTGAGAAGGATTACTTACCCTTACTTACCCTATCCTAGGTATTCCTTGAAGAGGTGGGGTTTCAGGTGTCTCCGGAAGGTGGTGATTGACTCCGCTGTCCTGGCGTCGTGAGGGAGTTTGTTCCACCATTGGGGGCCAGAGCAGCGAACAGTTTTGACTGGGCTGAGCGGGAACTGTACTTCCTCAGTGGTAGGGAGGCGAGCAGGCCAGAGGTGGATGAACGCAGTGCCCTTGTTTGGGTGTAGGGCCTGATCAGAGCCTGAGGTACTGAGGTGCCGTTCCCCTCACAGCTCCGTAGGCGAGCACCATGGTCTTGTAGCGGATAGCTTCAACTGGAAGCCAGTGGAGAGAGCGGAGGAGCGGGGTGACGTGAGAGAACTTGGGAAGGTTGAACACCAGACGGGCTGCGGCGTTCTGGATGAGTTGTAGGGGTTTAATGGCACAGGCAGGGAGCCCAGCCAACAGCGAGTTGCAGTAATCAAGACGGGAGAGATAACAAGTCTATACTGTAATACAGGCAGATCTATACACTACAGTCCTACTCTCCACTCCCCCGGGGCTAGCAGCCTCAGAGCTGTAGTGGATGGAAGTACTGTATGTTACATTAACATTCAGGCTTAACAAACATGACGTGCACAGACACTATACAATTCAGTGGTTGTATAAGCCTGAGGCGTGGTCAAAGAAACAGCACAGACAAACAAGGAGACATATTTACTTTGCTGTTTTGGTTTGTGGAGTGCAGTTGTCATTAAAATATACATTATTACAATAGCTGTGCATTTGTATGAGTGTAGGATTTGTGTGTAATTTTGCTTGTATATGTTTGTGTGTGTTACAAAAGTGATAACTATGCATGGCTGCCTGTCAAGGGTGTTGTCTCCATTCAGCCAGTACCCTCTGATCCTGTATCAGGTACCAGCTTCCCTTTCAAACAGCCTCAGGCCAGACACACACCCACTAGGCTAACCACAGCCTCCAGTCTGCTGAGCTGTTTACATTATAATCTCCCCCTGGAGCTCCTATATTACCCTAAAGCCATTCCAACATGTTCTGCACTTCATTTCAAAAACCACTACCATCTAACCTACTGGGAGACAGAACCATTGTTTCAGTCCTTAACCTAATCACCAGCTCAAATTGGCTGCTACCAATCAGTGGGTCCAACACAGCATTTAGAAACACTACCAGGCCAAGCAGGGCAGCTGTTGGACCAGGCCCAGCCAACAAGGTCATCACACCACACGCCCTGAGGGGAACAGACACAGTTCACTGAGCAGATGCTTGAGAATGACAGATTACAGTTTTTCCCAATTGTTTACACACTAAAATTGGAACTTGAAACACAATCACCGAAACCTGAAACTCATGTACCAAATCCTTAAACCAAGTCTGCAAAATTGCAAGCTCTATAAACCAATTGGCTACACCCACTCCTCACAGGTGTAAACACTAGTTGCTGAATTGTTCACTTAGAAATCAGAGCTTTCGTGCTATAAAAGGCCACAGATGAGATGGAAGTCAATGGAAAATGGAAGTCAATGGTGAAGCAAGAGCTGGCGGTGAAGGAGTGAGAGTAAGAGGAGGAAGAGGATGAGGAAGGACAGTTGTCTCAGATGAGATCAGGGCCACATTGGTTGGCCATGTGCTCAACCATGGATTGAGTATGAGGGAGTCTGGGCAGAGAGTTCAGTCCAACCTGAGCCGCTACAAGGTTGCATCTATCATCCGTACGTTCAGAAATGACAACCGGTAAGTTACATACCATCGACACTATGCTCTTTATGTATGTATACTGTAGTATACTGCAGTCCGACATACCAGTAGGCCTATGTTACTCAGTGATTGTTGCCCAACTTTACAGTAATGTCATCATATTTGTGGATCTTCTGCAGAACTGAGAGACGGCCAGGCCATGGTGGAAGTCACCGGCTGTTCACACCAGAACAGGAGACCGTGTTGGTGGCAAACAATGCCATTAGCCTACGAGACATCCAGAACCACATCATTTCAGACAACATAATATTCAGTAACATTCACCAGGTGGGCTTGTCTACATTGGACTGTGTATTATAGCGCAACTGAATCCTGATGAAACAGGTCTACAGGGAGCCATCAGAGAGGGTTAAAGAACAGCACTATGAATATGAGCAAGTAAGTACTATACTGTGAATTTACTATCATATCAGCACTGTGGACACATTACAGTACTGTAATCCAGTGTATTGTGCCTCACCATATTGACTGCTCTAGAAGGGGACGGAACATTATTGGCCACCGTGCCATTGTGAATGTCCCTGGACAGCATGGAGGGAATATCACCATGTGTGCAGCCGTTAGCCAGCAAGGCATCAGCCATCACCATGCCAACCTTAGTCCCTACAACACCGCCCTTCTCATCACATTCCTGGACACACTACACGGCATCCTCATTCCAGCCGAGCAGAGGGGTGGACCAGAGCAGCCCAGGTATGTTGTCATCTGGGACAACGTGAGTTTCCACCGGGCTGCTCTGGTACATCGACCACCCACAATTTGTTCTATACCTCCCACCATATTCCCCATGAGGCGGCAGGGTAGCCTAGTGGTTAGAGCGTTGGACTCGTAACCGGAAGGTTGCAAGTTCAAACCCCCGAGCTGACAAGGTACAAATCTGTTGTTCTGCCCCTGAACAGGCAGTTAACCCACTGTTCCTAGGCCGTCATTGAAAATAAGAATTTGTTCTTAACTGACTTGCCTGGTTAAATAAAGGTTTAAAAAATAATAATAATACAAATTTTAAAAAATCCTAAACACAATTGAATAGTTTTTTTTTGGCATGGTGATGGAAGGTGTATGACCGCCATCCCCTCACATGCCTCTCCAGGCAATGGAGGATGCATGTGGTGAAGTTGATGTGGGGGCTTTTGGTGGCTGGATCCGTCACTCCAGAAGATTCTTTCCTCGCTGTTTAGCCAGGGAGAACATCACGTGATGTAGATGAGGTGCTGTGGCCAGACCAAAATAGGAGGCAGGTGTTATGAACACGAGGGGAGACAGCGCTGGTTTCAAGCGTTTATTGCATACGACCACAGGAGGAGGCTGGGTCCAGGGGCAGGCAGAAGGTCATACACAGGAGGATGCAGGTAGCTGGGTCCAGGGGCAGGCAGAAGGTCATACACAGGAGGATGCAGGTAGCTGGGTCCAGGGGCAGGCAGAAGGTCATACACAGGAGGATGCAGGTAGCTGGGTCCAGGGGCAGGCAGAAGGTCATACACAGGAGGATGCAGGTAGCTGGGTCCAGGGGCAGGCAGAAGGTCATACACAGGAGGAGGCAGGTAGCTGGGTCCAGGGGCAGGCAGAAGGTCATACACAGGAGGAGGCGGGTAGCTGGGTCCAGGGGCAGGCAGAAGGTCATACACAGGAGGATGCAGGTAGCTGGGTCCAGGGGCAGGCAGAAGGTCATACACAGGAGGATGCAGGTAGCTGGGTCCAGGGGCAGGCAGAAGGTCATACACAGGAGGAGGCAGGTAGCTGGGTCCAGGGGCAGGCAGAAGGTCATACACAGGAGGATGCAGGTAGCTGGGTCCAGGGGCAGGCAGAAGGTCATACACAGGAGGAGGCAGGTAGCTGGGTCCAGGGGCAGGCAGAAGGTCATACACAGGAGGAGGCGGGTAGCTGGGTCCAGGGCCAGGCAGAAGGTCATACACAGGAGGATGCAGGTAGCTGGGTCCAGGGGCAGGCAGAAGGTCATACACAGGAGGATGCAGGTAGCTGGGTCCAGGGGCAGGCAGAAGGTCATACACAGGAGGAGGCAGGTAGCTGGGTCCAGGGGCAGGCAGAAGGTCATACACAGGAGGAGGCAGGTAGCTGGGTCCAGGGGCAGGCAGAAGGTCATACACAGGAGGAGGCAGGTAGCTGGGTCCAGGGGCAGGCAGAAGGTCATACACAGGAGGAGGCGGGTAGCTGGGTCCAGGGGCAGGCAGAAGGTCATACACAGGAGGAGGCGGGTAGCTGAGTCCAAAAGGGCAACAGTACAGGCATGGAGAAGGCTAATGACGTAGTCCAGGAGATCAGGCAATAGGTAGAGAACAGGAAATCCGGTCCAGGGGCAGGGAATAGGCAAAAGTCGTGGTTAGTGAGGCAGACAAAAACTATCATACACAGGAGAAGCCGATCTTGGTCACCACAGCGCTCTGCAAGCCGTGTGTCACAAAACAAACAATACCTCACAGTGATGGGGTGCAAAGAACTGAACTAAATAGTGTGTGATAATGACATACAGGTGACTAGAATTCAGGTGATTGGGATCTGGAGAGTGAGCTGCGTTCAGGGGATCTACGTGTTTGAGGATGTGAGTTAGAAGCAGACATTACAGCAGGATGGAGCCTAATGTTTTTCTTTCTTACATTTTGCATGTGTTTTTGTCTTTAAAGTTTTAAAGGAATGAGACACTTTCATTTTTGTACAGAAAACCCTTTATCTTTCTGAATGTTTTTCCTGTTTTTCTCCTGTTGGGTACAGAAAGTGTGACATACAAAACACAAGTGTGTAACGAATCTCTTCGTCGTCTGAGGAGGAGTAGGGAGGATCGGACCAATATGCAGCGTGATAAGTGTCCATGTTCATTTATTAAACTGAACACACAAAACCAAAATAACAAAGTGAAAGGAAGAAAGGAAACAGTTCTGTCAGGTGACATACACGAAACAGAAAACAACTACCCACAAATCATAACAGTTTTGAATGCAGTGTTTGCTATTGCTACAGATTTGTAGAGTTTTGTGTTTAGTCAGCAAACATGTGTAAACAACTGTGGAAAACTGTTGTATAACTGATATAACTGAGTATAAGTATTGAGATGGTCTGTATTTTAATCTTGTGGATGGCATGCATCTTTGAAATAATATTGTCGGCGCCATAGCAGGGCCTCTCACCTTCCTCCAGGGTTTCTCCTGTTTATCTAAACACGCTTTCACTGTTTCCCCTGGCCTATGTTTTGACACGCAGTACAATATGGCTACAGGCCCGGGCCATGGTAATCCACTGCTACAATAGCACACTGACTGAGACAGTAAGTGATACCCCATTGTGGCTCTCTCTGTACCTTGGCTTCATTGTGGCTCTCTCTGTACCTTAGCTCCATTGTGGCTCTCTCTGCACCTTAGCTCCATTGTGGCTCTCTCTGCACCTTAGCTCCATTGTGGCTCTCTCTGCACCTTGGCTCCATTGTGGCTCTCTCTGTACCTTGGCTTCATTGTGGCTCTCTCTGCACCTTAGCTCCATTGTGGCTCTCTCTGCACCTTGGCTCCATTGTGGCTCTCTCTGCACCTTAGCTCCATTGTGGCTCTCTCTGTACCTTAGCTCCATTGTGGCTCTCTCTGTACCTTAGCTCCATTGTGGCTCTCTCTGCACCTTGGCTCCATTGTGGCTCTCTCTGTACCTTAGCTCCATTGTGGCTCTCTCTGTACCTTAGCTCCATTGTGGCTCTCTCTGCACCTTGGCTCCATTGTGGCTCTCTCTGTACCTTGGCTCCATTGTGGCTCTCTCTGTACCTTAGCTCCATTGTGGCTCTCTCTGTACCTTGGCTTCATTGTGGCTCTCTCTGTACCTTAGCTCCATTGTGGCTCTCTCTGCACCTTGGCTCCATTGTGGCTCTCTCTGCACCTTGGCTCCATTGTGGCTCTCTCTGTACCTGAGCTCCATTGTGGCTCTCTCTGTACCTTGGCTCCATTGTGGCTCCTCTGTACCTTGGCTCCATTGTGGCTCTCTCTGTACCTGAGCTCCATTGTGGCTCTCTCTGTACATTGGCTCCATTGTGGCTCTCTCTGTACCTTGGCTCCATTGTGGCTCTCTCTGTACCTTGGCTCCATTGTGGCTCTCTCTGTACCTTGGCTCCATTGTGGCTCTCTCTGTACCTTGGCTCCATTGTGGCTCTCTCTGTACCTTGGCTCCATTGTGGCTCTCTCTGCACCTTGGCTCCATTGTGGCTCTCTCAAATCAAAGCAAATCAAAGCAAATCAAATGTTATTTGTCACATACACATGGTTAGCAGATGTTAATGCGAGTGTAGCGAAATGCTTGTGCTTCTAGTTCCGACAATGCAGTAATAACCAACAAGTAATCTAGCTAACAATTCCAAAACTACTACCTTATAGACACAAGTGTAAGGGGATAAAGAATATGTACATAAAGATATATGAATGAGTGATGGTACAGAGCGGCATAGGCAAGATACAGTAGATGGTATTGAGTGCAGTATATACATATGAGATGAGTATGTAAACAAAGTGGCATAGTTAAAGTGGCTAGTGATACATGTATTACATAAGGATGCAGTAGATGATATAGAGTACAGTATATACGTATACATATGAGATGAATAATGTAGGGAACATTATATTAGGTAGCATTGTTTAAAGTGGCTAGTGATATATTTTACATCATTTCCCATCAATTCCCATTATTAAAGTGGCTGGAGTTGAGTCAGAGTGTTGGCAGCAGCCACTCAATGTTAGTGGTGGCTGTTTAACAGTCTGATGGCCTTGAGATAGAAGCTGTTTTTCAGTCTCTCGGTCCCAGCTTTGATGCACCTGTACTGACCTCACCTTCTGGATGATAGAGGGGTGAACAGGCAGTGGCTCGGGTGGTTGTTGTCCTTGATGATCTTTATGGCCTTCCTGTGACATCGGGTGGTGTAGGTGTCCTGGAGGGCAGGTAGTTTGCCCCCGGTGATGTGTTGTGCAGACCTCACTACCCTCTGGAGAGCCTTACGGTTGTGGGCGGAGCAGTTGCCGTACCAGGCGGTGATACAGCCCGACATGATGCTCTCAATTGTGCATCTGTAGAAGTTTGTGAGTGCTTTTGGTGATAAGCCGAATTTCTTCAGCCTCCTGAGGTTGAAGAGGCGCTGCTGCGCCTTCTTCACGATGCTGTCTGTGTGGGTGGACCAATTCAGTTTGTCTGTGATGTGTATGCCGAGAAACTTAAAACTCTGCACCTTGGCTCCATTGTGGCTCTCTCTGCACCTTGTCTCTGTGGCCAAAGTGGATAAATAGGCTACACCACATCGCTCCCCTCTCCTCCTCTTTTCCTCGTCTGCTTTCCCTCTGCTCCTCTCCTCTTCTGCTTTCCCTCTCCTCATCTCCTCTTCTGCTTTCCCTCTCCTCATCTCCTCTTCTGCTTTCCCTCTCCTCATCTCCTCGTCTGCTTTCCCTCTCCTCATCTCCTCTTCTGCTTTCCCTCTCCTCATCTCCTCTTCTGCTTTCCCTCTGCTCATCTCCTCTTCTGCTTTCCCTCTCCTCATCTCCTCTTCTGCTTTCCCTCTCCTCATCTCCTCGTCTGCTTTCCCTCTCCTCATCTCTCTTCTGCTTTTCTCTCCTCATCTTCTGCCCTCTCCTCATCTCCTCTTCTGCTTTCCCTCTCCTCATCTCCTCATCTGCTTTCCCTCTCCTCATCTCCTCTTCTGCTTTCCCTCTCCTCATCTCCTCTTCTGCTTTCCCTCTCCTCATCTCCTCTTCTGCTTTCCCTCTCCTCATCTCCTCTTCTGCTTTCCCTCTCCTCATCTCCTCTTCTGCTTTCCCTCTCCTCATCTCCTCTTCTGCTTTCCCTCTCCTCATCTCCTCTTCTGCTCTCTCCTGCTTTCCCTCTCCTCATCTCCTCTTCTGCTTTCCCTCTCCTCATCTCCTCTTCTGCTCATTCTTCTGCTTTCTCCTCATCTCCTCTTCTGCTTTCCCTCTCCTCATCTCCTTTCCCTCTCCTCATCTCCTCTTCTGCTTTCCCTCTCCTCATCTCCTCGTCTGCTTTCCCTCTCCTCATCTCCTCTTCTGCTTTCCCTCTCCTCATCTCCTCTTCTGCTTTCCCTCTCCTCATCTCCTCGTCTGCTTTCCCTCTCCTCATCTCCTCTTCTGCTTTCCCTCTCCTCATCTCCTCTTCTGCTTTCCCTCTCCTCATCTCTTCTGCTTTCCCTCTCCTCATCTCTTCTGCTTTCCCTCTCCCATCTCCTCTTCTGCTTTCCCTCTCCTCATCTCCTTTTCTGCTTTCCCTCTCCTCATCTCCTCTTCTGCTTTCCCTCTCCTCATCTCCTTTTCTGCTTTCCCTCTCCTCATCTCCTCTTCTGCTTTCCCTCTCCTCATCTCCTCTTCTGCTTTCCCTCTCCTCATCTCCTTTTCTGCTTTCCCTCTCCTCATCTCCTCTTCTGCTTTCCCTCTCCTCATCTCCTCTTCTGCTTTCCCTCTCCTCATCTCCTCGTCTGCTTTCCCTCTCCTCATCTCCTCGTCTGCTTTCCCTCTCCTCATCTCCTCTTCTGCTTTCCCTCTCCTCATCTCCTCGTCTGCTTTCCCTCTCCTCATCTCCTCGTCTGCTTTCCCTCTCCTCATCTCCTCTTCTGCTTTCCCTCTCCTCATCTCTTCTGCTTTCCCTCTCCTCATCTCCTCTTCTGCTTTCCCTCTCCTCATCTCCTTTTCTGCTTTCCCTCTCCTCATCTCCTCGTCTGCTTTCCCTCTCCTCATCTCCTCTTCTGCTTTCCCTCTCCTCATCTCCTCTTCTGCTTTCCCCCTCCTCATCTCCTCGTCTGCTTTCCCCCTCCTCATCTCCTCTTCTGCTTTCCCTCTCCTCATCTCCTCGTCTGCTTTCCCTCTCCTCATCTCCTCGTCTGCTTTCCCTCTCCTCATCTCCTCGTCTGCTTTCCCCTCCTCATCTCCTTTTCTGCTTTCCCTCTCCTCATCTCCTCTTCTGCTTTCCCTCTCCTCATCTCCTCGTCTGCTTTCCCTCTCCTCATCTCCTCGTCTGCTTTCCCTCTCCTCATCTCCTCGTCTGCTTTCCCTCTCCTCATCTCCTTTTCTGCTTTCCCTCTCCTCATCTCCTCTTCTGCTTTCCCTCTCCTCATCTCCTCGTCTGCTTTCCCTCTGCTCATCTCCTCTTCTGCTTTCCCTCTCCTCATCTCCTCTTCTGCTTTCCCTCTCCTCATCTCCTCGTCTGCTTTCCCTCTCCTCATCTCCTCTTCTGCTTTCCCTCTCCTCATCTCCTCGTCTGCTTTCCCTCTCCTCATCTCCTCGTCTGCTTTCCCTCTCCTCATCTCCTCTTCTGCTTTCCCTCTCCTCATCTCTTCTGCTTTCCCTCTCCTCATCTCCTCTTCTGCTTTCCCTCTCCTCATCTCCTCGTCTGCTTTCCCTCTCCTCATCTCTTCTGCTTTCCCTCTCCTCATCTCCTCTTCTGCTTTCCCTCTCCTCATCTCCTCGTCTGCTTTCCCTCTCCTCATCTCCTCGTCTGCTTTCCCTCTCCTCATCTCCTCTTCTGCTTTCCCTCTCCTCATCTCCTCGTCTGCTTTCCCTCTCCTCATCTCCTCGTCTGCTTTCCCTCTCCTCATCTCCTCTTCTGCTTTCCCTCTCCTCATCTCCTCGTCTGCTTTCCCTCTCCTCATCTCCTCTTCTGCTTTCCCTCTCCTCATCTCCTCTTCTGCTTTCCCTCTCCTCATCTCCTCTTCTGCTTTCCCTCTCCTCATCTCCTCTTCTGCTTTCCCTCTCCTCATCTCCTCTTCTGCTTTCCCTCTCCTCATCTCCTCTTCTGCTTTCCCTCTGCTCATCTCCTCTTCTGCTTTTCCCTCTCCTCATCTCCTCTTCTGCTTTCCCTCTCCTCATCTCCTCTTCTGCTTTCCCTCTCCTCATCTCCTCGTCTGCTTTCCCTCTCCTCATCTCCTCGTCTGCTTTCCCTCTCCTCATCTCCTCGTCTGCTTTCCCTCTCCTCATCTCCTCTTCTGCTTTCCCTCTCCTCATCTCCTCGTCTGCTTTCCCTCTCCTCATCTCCTCGTCTGCTTTCCCTCTCCTCATCTCCTCTTCTGCTTTCCCTCTCCTCATCTCTTCTGCTTTCCCTCTCCTCATCTCCTCTTCTGCTTTCCCTCTCCTCATCTCCTCGTCTGCTTTCCCTCTCCTCATCTCCTCTTCTGCTTTCCCTCTCCTCATCTCCTCTTCTGCTTTCCCTCTGCTCATCTCCTCTTCTGCTTTCCCTCTCCTCATCTCCTCTTCTGCTTTCCCTCTCCTCATCTCCTCTTCTGCTTTCCCTCTGCTCATCTCCTCTTCTGCTTTCCCTCTCCTCATCTCCTCTTCTGCTTTCCCTCTCCTCATCTCCTCTTCTGCTTTCCCTCTCCTCATCTCCTCTTCTGCTTTCCCTCTCCTCATCTCTTCTGCTTTCCCTCTCCTCATCTCCTCTTCTGCTTTCCTCTCCTCATCTCCTCTTCTGCTTTCCCTCTCCTCATCTCCTCTTCTGCTTTCCCTCTCCTCATCTCCTCTTCTGCTTTCCCTCTCCTCATCTCCTCTTCTGCTTTCCCTCTCCTCATCTCCTCTTCTGCTTTCCCTCTCCTCATCTCCTCTTCTGCTTTCCCTCTCCTCATCTCCTCTTCTGCTTTCCCTCTCCTCATCTCCTCTTCTGCTTTCCCTCTCCTCATCTCCTCTTCTGCTTTCCCTCTGCTCATCTCCTCTTCTGCTTTCCCTCTCCTCATCTCCTCGTCTGCTTTCCCTCTCCTCATCTCCTCTTCTGCTTTCCCTCTCCTCATCTCCTCTTCTGCTTTCCCTCTCCTCATCTCCTCTTCTGCTTTCCCTCTCCTCATCTCCTCTTCTGCTTTCCCTCTCCTCATCTCCTCTTCTGCTTTCCCTCTCCTCATCTCCTCTTCTGCTTTCCCTCTCCTCATCTCTTCTGCTTTCCCTCTCCTCATCTCCTCTTCTGCTTTCCCTCTGCTCATCTCCTCTTCTGCTTTCCCTCTCCTCATCTCTTCTGCTTTCCCTCTCCTCATCTCCTCGTCTGCTTTCCCTCTCCTCATCTCCTCTTCTGCTTTCCCTCTCCTCATCTCCTCGTCTGCTTTCCCTCTCCTCATCTCCTCTTCTGCTTTCCCTCTCCTCATCTCCTCTTCTGCTTTCCCTCTCCTCATCTCCTCTTCTGCTTTCCCTCTCCTCATCTCCTCTTCTGCTTTCCCTCTCCTCATCTCCTCTTCTGCTTTCCCTCTCCTCATCTCCTCTTCTGCTTTCCCTCTCCTCATCTCCTCTTCTGCTTTCCCTCTCCTCATCTCCTCTTCTGCTTTCCCTCTCCTCATCTCCTCTTCTGCTTTCCCTCTCCTCATCTCCTCTTCTGCTTTCCCTCTCCTCATCTCCTCTTCTGCTTTCCCTCTCCTCATCTCCTCTTCTGCTTTCCCTCCTCATCTCTTCTCCTCCTCTGCTCATCTCCCTCTGCTCCTCTCATCTCCTCTTCTGCTTTCCCTCTCCTCATCTCTTCTGCTTTCCCCTCTTTCTCCTCTTCCTCATCTCCTCATCTTCTGCTTTCCTCTCCTCATCTCCTCTTCTGCTTTCCCTCTGCTCATCTCCTCTTCTGCTTTCCCTCTGCTCATCTCCTCTTCTGCTTTCCCTCTCCTCATCTCTTCTGCTTTCCCTCTCCTCATCTCTCTTCTGCTTTCCCTCTCCTCATCTCCTCGTCTGCTTTCCCTCTCCTCATCTCTTCTGCTTTCCCTCTCCTCATCTCTTCTGCTTTCCTCTCCTCATCTCTTCTGCTTTCCCTCTCCTCATCTCCTCGTCTGCTTTCCCTCTCCTCATCTCTTCTGCTTTCCCTCTGCTCATCTCTCTTCTGCTTTCCCTCTCCTCATCTCTTCTGCTTTCCTCTCCTCATCTCTTCTGCTTTCCCTCTCCTCATCTCCTCTTCTGCTTTCCCTCTCCTCATCTCCCTCTGCTTTCCCTCTGCTCATCTCCTCTTCTGCTTTCCCTCTCCTCATCTCCTCGTCTGCTTTCCCTCTCCTCATCTCTTCTGCTTTCCCTCTCCTCATCTCCTCGTCTGCTTTCCCTCTGCTCATCTCCTCTTCTGCTTTCCCTCTCATCTCTCCTCGTCTGCTTTCCCTCTCCTCATCTCCTCTTCTGCTTTCCCTCTCCTCATCTCCTCTTCTGCTTTCCCTCTCCTCATCTCCTCTTCTGCTTTCCCTCTCCTCATCTCCTCTTCTGCTTTCCCTCTCCTCATCTCCTCTTCTGCTTTCCTCTCCTCATCTCCTCTTCTGCTTTCCTCTGCTCATCTCCTCTTCTGCTTTCCCTCTCCTCATCTCCTCTTCTGCTTTCCCTCTCCTCATCTCCTCTTCTGCTTTCCCTCTCCTCATCTCCTCTTCTGCTTTCCCTCTCCTCATCTCCTCTTCTGCTTTCCCTCTCCTCATCTCCTCTTCTGCTTTCCCTCTCCTCATCTCCTCTTCTGCTTTCCCTCTCCTCATCTCCTCTTCTGCTTTCCCTCTCCTCATCTCCTCTTCTGCTTTCCCTCTCCTCATCTCCCTGGCTTTCTCAGAAACTTCTTGAAGGATAATTCCTGATTTCATTAATATTGAATTCACATCTCTCACAGGTGAAACTGCTAGAGTTCTCCAGTATTCTCCACACTGGGTCAAGCACTATACCATACTGTACCATACTCTACAGTAATGACTATGTTACACCAGAGGGGGTCATATTTGATACTAATAATGTAAATGTGATCATCCTGAGGTAGTGATGTGGTGTCATGTCTGACAGCTTTTATGAAGGATGGATCTTATCTGTCCATCACAGGAAGGCAGGTGTCCGTCGTGTAAACAGAGAAGGAGGAGGAGGGGGGGCAAGGAAAATGAGCAACAGGTGGAAGAAGAGAGGGGTGGAGGAGGGGGGAGAGAGGTAGAGGAGGGGAGAGAGGTGGAGTGGGAGGAGGGAGAGAGGAGGAGGGAGAGAGGCGGAGTGGGAGGAGGGAGAGAGGTGGAGGAGGGAGAGAGGTGGAGTGGGAGGAGGGAGAGAAGCGGAGTGGGAGGAGGGAGAGAGGCGGAGTGGGTGTAGGGAGAGAGGTGGATTGGGAGGAGGGAGAGAAGTGGAGTGGGTGGAGGGAGAGAGGTGGAGTGGGTGGAGGGAGAGAGGTGGATTGGGAGGAGGGAGAGAGGTGGAGTGGGTGGAGGGAGAGAGGCGGAGTGGGAGGAGGGAGAGAAGTATTTAAGAGGCTGTCCATCTCCCCCTCCTCATCGTTCTTCGTTACTCTCCCTCTACGTGTCCAACAGCAGGCCAGCACTCCTCCTCTGCTCAGGTAAGGAAGAAAGGTTGACTCAGGAATGAATGCAGTTTCTCAGCAACAGGCAAAACAATTCAGCCCTTCTGGTCTTCAGGAGGTAGTTCTGTCTAGCACGGTCAAACGTGGAGCAGATGAAATATATTTCAGCTGTTTGTGATCTAGAGACAATGATACAAAGTTTGCGTTGCTGTAACCCTAAACAACGTCATTATAACTTTTACAGAGAGGGGAAAGCACACAGCCTGTACTGTAGACTTCACTACTCTGTGTGTTTGGTGATTTCATGTCTATTCCCTGGTCTATTCCGGTGTGATGTTAGCCTCTATAGAGTTTCTGACCGGTTGTGTTTCCTCTGTCCTGACTAACCTCTCTCTTCTCTTTCTTCTTTATTTTCTGTTTATATAAATATCTAGCTCAAAGGAGGCAAATCTATATTTTTCCTATATGACCTCAGATTTCTGTTGGAATAAAGTTAATTTGATACAGTGGGAATGTAATTGTAGGGAAAGAAGTAGAGTGGTCAGGGAAGAGGGGTGGGAGAGGTGGAGGTAAGATGGAGAGGTGGGGAAGGGATGGGGTGCGAATGGAAGGTGGAGGGGTGGGATGGGATGGGATAGACAGATAGATGGTGGAGGGGTGGGATGGAGAGGTAGAGGGGTGGGATGGGATCGACAGATAGATGGTGGGGTGGGAAGGTGGAGGGGTGGGATGGGATCGACAGATAGATGGGGTGGGAAGGTGGAGGGTGGGATGGGATCGACAGATAGATGGGGTGGGAAGGTGGAGGGGTGGGATGGGATCAACAGATAGATGGTGGAGGGGGTGGGATGGAGAGGTAGAGGGGGATGGGATGGGCTGACAGATAAAGATGGTGGAGGGGTGGGATGGAGAGGTAAAGAGGAGGTGGGATGGGATCGACAGATAGATGGGGTGCGAAGGGAAGGTGGAGGGGTGGGATGGGATCGACAGATAGATGGGATGGAGAGGTAGAGGGGTGGGATGGGATCAACAGATAGATGGGGTGGGAAGGTGGAGGGGTGGGATGGGATCGACAAATGAGATGGGGTGTGAAGGGAAGGTGGAGGGGTGGGATGGAGAGGTAGAGGGTGGGATGGAGATATTTAGAGATGACGGCTGGGATAAAGAGATGGAGGGGTGGGATATGGAGGCAGGGTGGGATAAAGAGATGGAGGCAGGGTGGGATAAAGAGATGGAGGCAGGGTGGGATAAAGAGATGGAGGCAGGGTGGGATAAAGAGATGGAGGCAGGGTGGGATAAAGAGATGGAGGCAGGGTGGGATAAAGAGATGGAGGCAGGGTGGGATAAAGAGATGGAGGCAGGGTGGGATAAAGAGATGGAGGCAGGGTGGGATAAAGAGATGGAGGCAGGGTGGGATAAAGAGATGGAGGCAGGGTGGGATAATGAGATGGAGGCAGGGTGGGATAAAGAGATGGAGGCAGGGTGGGATAAAGAGATGGAGGCAGGGTGGGATAAAGAGATGGAGGCAGGGTGGGATAAAGAGATGGAGGCAGGGTGGGATAAAGAGATGGAGGCAGGGTGGGATAAAGAAATGGAGGCAGGGTGGGATAAAGAGATGGAGGCAGGGTGGGATAAAGAGATGGAGGCAGGGTGGGATAAAGAGATGGAGGCAGGGTGGGATAAAGAAATGGAGGCAGGGTGGGATAAAGAGATGGAGGCAAGGTGGGATAGAGAGATGGAGGCAGGGTGGGATAAAGAGATGGAGGCAGGGTGGATAAAGAGATGGAGGCAGGGTGGATAAAGAAATGGAGGCAGGGTGGATAAAGAAATGGAGGCAGGGTGGATAAAGAGATGGAGGCAGGGTGGGATAAAGAGATGGAGGCAGGGTGGGATAAAGAGATGGAGGCAGGGTGGGATAAAGAGATGGAGGCAAGGTGGGATAGAGAGATGGAGGCAGGGTGGGATAAAGATATGGAGGCAGGGTGGATAAAGAGATGGAGGCAGGGTGGATAAAGAAATGGAGGCAGGGTGGATAAAGAGATGGAGGCAGGGTGGATAAAGAGATGGAGGCAGGGTGGGATAAAGAGATGGAGGCAGGGTGGGATAAAGAGATGGAGGCAGGGTGGGATAAAGAGATGGAGGCAGGGTGGGATAAAGAGATGGAGGCAGGGTGGGATAAAGAGATGGAGGCAGGGTGGGATAAAGAGATGGAGGCAGGGTGGGATAAAGAGATGGAGGAGGGGTGGGATAAAGAGATGGAGGCAGGGTGGATAAAGAGATGGAGGCAGGGTGGGATAAAGAGATGGAGGCAGGGTGGGATAAAGAGATGGAGGCAGGGTGGGATAAAGAGATGGAGGCAGGGTGGGATAAAGAGATGGAGGCAGGGTGGGATAAAGAGATGGAGGCAGGGTGGATAAAGAGATGGAGGCAGGGTGGGATAAAGAGATGGAGGCAGGGTGGGATAAAGAGATGGAGGCAGGGTGGGGGTGGGATAAAGAGATGGAGGCAGGGTGGGATAAAGAGATGGAGGCAGGGTGGGATAAAGAGATGGAGGCAGGGTGGGATAAAGAGATGGAGGCAGGGTGGGATAAAGAGATGGAGGCAGGGTGGGATAAAGAGATGGAGGCAGGGTGGGATAAAGAGATGGAGGCAGGGTGGATAAAGAGATGGAGGCAGGGTGGATAAAGAGATGGAGGCAGGGTGGATAAAGAGATGGAGGCAGGGTGGATAAAGAGATGGAGGCAGGGTGGGATAAATAGATGGAGGCAGGGTGGGATAAAGAGATGGAGGCAGGGTGGGATAAAGAGATGGAGGCAGGGTGGGATAAAGAGATGGAGGCAGGGTGGGATAAAGAGATGGAGGCAGGGTGGGATAAAGAGATGGAGGGGTGGGATAAAGAGATGGAGGGGTGGGATAAAGAGATGGAGGGGTGGGATAAAGAGATGGAGGGGTGGGATAAAGAGATGGAGGCAGGGTGGGATAAAGAGATGGAGGGGTGGGATAAAGAGATGGAGGCAGGGTGGGATAAAGAGATGGAGGGGTGGGATAAAGAGATGGAGGCAGGGTGGGATAAAGAGATGGAGGCAGGGTGGGATAAAGAGATGGAGGCAGGGTGGGATAAAGAGATGGAGGCAGGGTGGGATAAATAGATGGAGGCAGGATGGGATAAAGAGATGGAGGCAGGGTGGGATAAAGAGATGGAGGCGGGGTGGGATAAAGAGATGGAGGCAGGGTGGATAAAGAGATGGAGGCAGGGTGGATAAAGAGATGGAGGCAGGGTGGGATAAAGAGATGGAGGCAGGGTGGGATAAAGAGATGGAGGCAGGGTGGATAAAGAGATGGAGGCAGGGTGGATAAAGAGATGGAGGCAGGGTGGGATAAAGAGATGGAGGCAGGGTGGGATAAATAGATGGAGGCAGGGTGGGATAAATAGATGGAGGCAGGGTGGGATAAAGAGATGGAGGCAGGATGGGATAAAGAGATGGAGGATGGAGGCAGGGATGGAGGCAGGGTGGGATAAAGAGATGGATAAAGAGATGGAGGCGGGGTGGGATAAAGAGATGGAGGAGGGGTGGGATAAAGAGATGGAGGCAGGGTGGGATAAAGAGATGGAGGCAGGGTGGATAAAGAGATGGAGGCAGGGGGGATAAAGAGATGGAGGCAGGGTGGGATAAAGAGATGGAGGCAGGGTGGGATAAAGAGATGGAGGCAGGGTGGATAAAGAGATGGAGGCAGGGTGGATAAAGAGATGGAGGCAGGGTGGGATAAAGAGATGGAGGCAGGGTGGGATAAAGAGATGGAGGGGTGGGATAAAGAGATGGAGGGGTGGGATAAAGAGATGGAGGGGTGGGATAAAGAGATGGAGGGGTGGGATAAAGAGATGTAGGGGTAGGATAAAGAGATGGAGGGGTGGGATAAAGAGATGGAGGGGTGGGATAAAGAGATGTAGGGGTAGGATAAAGAGATGGAGGGGTGGGATGGAGGCTAGCTCAGGTTCCTATGGTCCCAGTTCCTCCTGTACTGGTTTGGATAGGACAGGGCTATAGGGTTAGAGAAAGGGTTAGAGTTAGAGCGAGGTGTGTTTCTACCTGGTGTGAGTTTCACTCTTATCAGAAGGCTGGGGTTCACATATCCTGCTCACTATTACCTATCTCCTTTCCATTACAGTGTCTCAATGTGGCTCCCCACAGATCCAGGATCAACTTATCCTTAAGTGGAGAAACTAATCATCAATCATCATCATACTCCATGGCTAACTGTCTGGGGCTTTAGTAATGTAGTAGGACTCTTGGGGTTTGTAGTTCTTCAGGTGTTGGGTAGGATGACTTTAAACTTGTGACTAATTCAGGAACTAGACAGGGTTGAGGAACAAACAGCTCTCTCTGTCTATTCATCCATCCCTCTCTCTCTCGTCCTATCTGTCCTGCCGTGCTCAGCAGACATGGTGATTGCTAACTCAGTTGATACTGTGCCAGTGGAGGCTGCTGAGGGGAGGATGGATCATAATAATGGAATGGAATGATATCAAATACATTTTTTTTGGGTGGGTGTTTCATGTGTTTGATATCACTCCATTCCAGCCATTATTATGAGATGTTCTCCTCTCACCAGCCTCCACTGCTCTCTACAGTGTGTTTGACTGATCCATCTGATCCTGGCTCAGCTTCCATGAGAAAATACAAACACTCTGCACAGGCTACATCACTTGTGTCTTGACATCACTTGATGTCCTACTACAATGTGAAACACCTACTCATTATCCTAACCATGTCTATTGTCTTTCTACCTCTGTAGTATGTCTAACCCTACCAAAACAGAGAATGTGTCCACCTTGGAGACTGCCATGCAGCTGATGATCCAGACCTTCCATAAGTATTCTGGAGACGAGGGCGACAAATACACCCTGAGCAGAGCAGAGCTCAAAGTGATGCTCTCTGCAGAGCTGGGCAACTACCTGGGGGTAAGGAGATTCACACACACACAGACACACACGCACAGACACACAGCATAAAAGTCTTCCTCTCTCCCTTACCCAGAATGCCCAGGACAAGGAAGCAGTGGACAAGGTGATGGGGGACCTGGATGCCAACAATGATGGAGAGGTGGACTTCACTGAGTTTGTTATCCTGGTGGGGGCGCTCACCGTCGCCTGCAACGACTTCTTCCTGGAGTACAATGACAAGGGGGAGAAGAAGTGAACACAACACACACACACACACACGTACACTCACACATATCTATGCTCTCTCTCTCTCTCTCTCTCTCTCTCTCTCTCTCACTCACTGAGGAGAGGAGGACGATTATTATGAGACATCTCCACTCAAATCCTGGCTAGGCTTAATGTCTACTGTTTAATAACAGAGACCTACACACACCATACATACCACACACATGCACACACACACTCTGAGATGTTCATAGATGCATCGTGGCACACTGGGCAGTGTGTTTTTGTGTTTAGTGTGTGTGTCATCTCGATCCAAACCAAACCCAACACACAGAAGTTTATTCCAGAGTGAAAATGTGGAGAGTTTAAGTCATCATTATTAACGTCATTCATAGTCATTGTTGAATATGTGAATATCATTTCTCTGTCTTTTCATTCCTTTTGTAAACTCCTTGTTCATTTCTCATTCATTGTTAAACTGTTCCTCCTCGATAGAATAAACCTGACATTTAACCAAAGCTTGTCGTGGAGTATTGTTGTGGTTTCTGGATACTTTGTGTGTATGTTTGGGATATTCCTCATTTCACCCAGTCTCTCTGATGGAGAGGAGTAGTAACACAGTCTGGCCAGCAGATGGGAGCAGAGTGAGAGACTCTCCAGGGATGGACTTTCGTGTCTGTGCTGCACTTCCATTAACTTAATCACATTTTATTGGTCACATACACGTGTTTAGCAGATGTTATTGCGGGTGCAGCAAAATGCTTGTGTTTGTAGCTCTAACAGTTCAGTAATATCTAACAAGTATTTCACAACATATACACACACATTTAAGTAAAGGAATGAAATTAAGAATATATAACTATATGATGAGCAATGTCAGAGCGGCATAGCCTAATATACAGTAGAATAGAATACAGTATATACATACGAGATGAGTAGTGAAAAATATGTAAACATTATTAAAGTAACTAGCGTTCCATTTATTAATGTGGCCAGTGATTCCAAGTCTATGTATATAGGGCAGCAGCCTCAAATGTGCTAGTGATGGCTATTTAACAGTCTGATGGCCTTGAGATAGAAGCTGTTTTTCAGTCTCTCGGTCCCTGCGTTGATGACCTTTTTGGCCTTCCCGTGACATTGGGTACTCTAGGTGTCTTGGAGGGCAGATAATTTGCGTCGGGCAGACCGCACCACCCTCTGGAGAGCACTGCGGTCGTGGGTGGTGCAGTTGCCGTACCAGGTGGTGATACAGCCGACAGGATGCTCTCAATGGTGCATCTGTAAAGGTTTGTGAGGGTTTTCGGTGCCAAGACAAATTTCTTCAGCCTCCTGAGGTTGAAGAGGCGCTGTTGCGCCTTCTTCACACCACTGTCTGTGTGGGTGGACCATTTCAGTTTGTCAGTGATGTGTACACGACTAACAAGAAGCTTTCCACCTTCTCCACTGCGGTCCCGTCGAGGTCATTCTGAAGGAAATGACCTGAAAAGCCTGATATTTTACATTACCACTGATACCAACAGTACCTGGATGGGCTGACAATAACAGATTAGTTTCATCCATACAGTGGGGCAAAAAAAGTATTTAGTCAGCCACCAATTGTGCAAGTTCTCACACTTAAAAAGATGAGGCCTGTAATTTTCATCATATGTACACTACAACTATGACAGACAAAATGAGAAAAAAAAATCCAGAAAATCACATTGTAAGATTTTTAATGAATTTATTTGCAAATTATGGTGGAAAATAAGTATTTGGTCATTAACAAAAGTTTATCTCAATACTTTGTTTTATATATATATATATATATATATATATATATATAGGAATGGGTCAAAATACCAGCATCAGTGTGTGAAAACCTTGTGAAGACTTACATAAAACCTTTGACCTCTGTCATTGCCAACAAAGGGTATATAACAAAGTATTGAGATTAACTTTTGTTATTGACAAATACTTATTTTCCACCATAATTTGCAAATAGATTCATTAAAAATCCTACAATGGGATTTTCTGGATTTTTTTTCTCATTTTGTCTGTCATAGTTGAAGTGTACCTATGATGAAAATTACAGGCCTCTCTCATCTTTTTAAGTGGGAGAACTTGCACAATTGGTGGCTGACTAAATACTTTTTTGCCCCACTGTACCTTATGAAGATCTGTGATGCTTCACAATGAGCTCCATAATCTGTCCAACAACAGATCTTAGAACTGTGTTCCACGCTGAACCATCTTAGACTGTCCTCTCATTTTTAAGATGTTCTTCCTAAAGTTGAATCCAAAGCCAACATTACTGAATATTAAACCTTTAGAATTAGCAGAACAGACAGAATCCCTCAGGAAACAGATATTCAGGATGTTGGTAGTCTATACCAAATATGAAATATTTCCATTGTCGATGAACACTGATGTGGTACAGAATTGTAATGTGATAGGAATGCATTAATCAAACATTACAAATGGTACTACAACACACATGCAAACACACAATCCTGTAAATGTGCACATATAACAGTTGGTTGGCAGTAGGAAGAACTTGACTGTACTTGTTAGTACAGTAATAGGTTATTTTACTGTAAAGCTACAGCACTTTGAACCAGGTTACTGGCCACAGTGTTTTACTGTAACGCTACAGCACTTTGAATCAGGTTACTGGCCACAGTATTTTACTGTAAAGCTACAGTACTTTGAATCAGGTTACTGGCCACAGTGTTTTACTGTTACGCTACAGCACTTTGAACCAGGTTACTGGCCACAGTGTTTTACTGTAACGCTACAGAACTTTGAATCAGGTTACTGGCCACAGTGTTTTACTGTAATGCTACAGCACTTTAACCAGGTTACTGGCCACAGTGTTTTACTGTTACGCTACAGCACTTTGAACCAGGTTACTGGCCACAGTGTTTTACTGTAACGCTACAGCACTTTGAACCAGGTTACTGGACACAGTGTTTTACTGTAATGCTACAGCACTTTGAATCAGGCTACTTGCCACAGTGTTTTACTGTAACGCTACAGCACTTTGAACCAGGTTACTGGCCACAGTGTTTTACTGTAATGCTACAGCACTTTGAACCAGGTTACTGGCCACAGTGTTTTACTGTAACGCTACAGCACTTTGAACCAGGTTACTGGCCACAGTGTTTTACCATAAAGCTACAGTACTTTGAATCAGGTTACTGGCCACAGTGTTTTACTGTAACGCTACAGCACTTTGAACCAGGTTACTGGCCACAGTGTTTTACTGTAACGCTACAGCACTTTGAACCAGGTTACTGGCCACAGTGTTTTACTGTAACGCTACAGCACTTTGAACCAGGTTACTGGCCACAATGTTTTACTGTAACGCTACAGCACTTTGAACCAGGTTACTGGCCACAGTGTTTTACTGTAACGCTACAGCACTTTGAACCAGGTTACTGGCCACAGTGTTTTACTGTAACGCTACAGCACTTTGAACCAGGTTACTGGCCACAGTGTTTTACTGTAAAGCTACAGCACTTTGAACCAGGTTACTGGCCACAGTGTTTTACTGTAACGCTACAGCACTTTGAATCAGGTCCGGGGGGGGGTCAGGGGGGTCAGCAGCATTAATATTAGAAAGACAGGAAATGTTGTTTTCTTTTGTGTGTTTTATGTGAACTCAGGAAACATTCCAATACCGTTCCAAATGTTTGTGTGTGTGTGTCAGAAGAACTTACAACAGAAACTGAATGTTGAACTGAACCTACAACCTTTATTGCACAGGAACAAAGCTGTGAGCGGTTATTGGAGGACAACGCTCTCCTCTGAGTGGGGAATGGAGAAACACACAGAGACAAAGAGAGAGGGACAGAGGAGAGAGAGAACAAGGGAATGAAGGGGAGAGAAGGAAGAAAAAGAGAAGGGTGGAGAAATGGGGAGGAGGGAGGGGATGGACACCACTCTGTTTGCTTCACACCTCTACAGCCAGGTCCTGAAGGGAAAGAGAGGATTCCACTCCACAGGACTCCACAGCTCTCTGATAGACTTTACACACTCCTGGGGCTCTCCTGGACTACCCCACTGTGAAAAGCCTGTGTCCCACAGAGTGACGCAAGGTCATGGAAGGGGATCACTCAGGATGGCAGTTAACACTTGGCTGGTCTCTCTCTCTCTCTCTCTCTCCAGGGAAGTAAGCTCTCTTGCACATTGCGTCGGACAGATATGGTAATGCAGTGGGCAATGAGTGCACACACACACATCGGACATTAAGTAAATTAACCTGGCCCATTACTGTAATAACTATAGGTGACTTGTGTTCTGACAATAATAATAATACAGCATTACACACTGGAGAGAGTCAGCTACAGAGCACAACACAATCTGAGAGAGGGAGGACAGGAGGCGGAAGGAGGAGAGGAGAGAGTCAGCTACAGAACACAACACAATCTGAGAGAGGGAGGACAGGAGGGGGAAGGAGGAGAGGAGCGAAGGGGAAACAGGGAAGGACAGGAGGAGAGGACAGGAGGGGGAAGGAGGAGAGGACAGGAGGGGAAAGGAGGAGAGGAGAGAGTCAGCTACAGAGCACAACACAATCTGAGAGAGGGAGGACAGGAGGGGGAAGGAGGAGAGGAGAGAGGGGGAAGGAGGGAAGGACAGGAGGAGAAGACAGGAGGGGGAAGGAGGAGAGGACAGGAGGGGGAAGGAGGAGAGGACAGGTGAGGGAAAGGAGGGGGACGGAGGAGAGGAGCGAGGGAGAAGGAGGGGAGGACAGGAGGGGAGGAGAGAGGGGGAAGGAGGAGAGGGCAGGAGGGGGAAGGAGGAGAGAAGGGGAAGGAGGGAAGGACAGGAGGAGAGGACAGGAGGGGGAAGAAGGAGAGGACAGGAGGGGGAAGGAGGGGAGGACAGGAGGGGGAAGGAGGGGAGGACAGGAGGGGGAAGGGGGGATGAGAGAGGGAGGAAAGGAAGAGAGGACAGAGTGAGACACTGTCTTACTCTGATAATGAGAATCACAGTGATGACAGAAATTAACATTTGTGCAAACATTCATAACACACAATAGCTTACATTTCGTGAGAAAACATCCTTATTCCAACAATACATATCATCTGTCAGTTCTATATTCGACCACCCAATTTTGTGCAATCATGGCTCAACTGAGCTGACAAGGTACTAATCTGTCGTTCTGCCCCTGAACAACCCACTGTTCCTAGGCCGTCATTGAACATAAGAATTTGTTCTTTAACTGACTTGCCTAGTTAAATAAATGTTAAATAAATAAAAAAATACTGTAAAAAGAGGGAATTTACTCCATCTTGGCTCAACCCAATCTCAGTTTCCCAGGAACTTACTGAATCTAGACTCATACCCTTGCAACTGTACCCTATGGCACAAGCTGCTATTATCCCAATAGAGCTGTGTACGCAGACATCCTTCACCTTTATCAAAAAAAATGTGTTTATTTATTTTACTAGGCAAGTCAGTTAAGAACAAATTCTTATTTTCAATGACGGCCTAGGAACAGTGGGTTAACTGCCTGTTCAAGGGCAGAACGACAGATTTTGTACCTTGTCAGCTCGGGGATTTGATCTTGCAACCTTTCACTTACTAGTCCAATGCTCTAACCACTAGGCTACCCTGCTGCCCCTCTAAGGTTGAATCCCAAATCACCCCCTGCCCCTTCACCCCCTGCCTCTCCACCTCTGCCATTTGCACAAGTGTACTAAAGCTGAGGGAGTGAATATTATGGGGGTGCAGGGGCTAATTAGATCCTCCTATAGCCACTTCGACCTAGCCAGCACGGATGCAGGCTTCAGAGCGACGTACTATCCCGACACTCACTGCTATATGTCTGAAGTTAGCGCAATTGAATTGTAAAAAAATGGAGAGGCATGTCTAATTATATACCACGTGCATGTGTTTATGTCTGATTCAGAGACTGGTCCCGGTGGGTTTATTGATCCCATCGCCACTCTCTGGAAGTCACCCTCGGAGCTTCGTCAGCAACACGTGACAACGGAGGGAGTTGGTATTGGCGAGGGGGCGGTTTGGGATTCACTATCACTACTTCATCTCATTCCATCTAACTCTCTGTCAATATCCCTCTCTCTCTTTCATCTCTCTCCTTCACGATCTGTCTCTTCTCCTCATATAGTGTTAGTGTGCACGTCACAGGCTGTGTAGTACAGGTAATATCACATTCTAGTTTAAAAGGGCTTAGAATCATACAACAAACCACTGCACCCTACCTTTCTCTCAGGAACAGACACAGAGAAATCATACAACAAACCACTGCACCCTACCTTTCTCTCAGGAACAGACACAGAGAAATCATACAACAAACCACTGCACCCTACCTTTCTCTGAGGAACAGACACAGAGAAATCATACAACAAACCACTGCACCCTACCTTTCTCTGAGGAACAGACACAGAGAAATCATACAACAAACCACTGCACCCTACCTTTCTCTGAGGAACAGACACAGAGAAATCATACAACAAACCACTGCACCCTACCTTTTCTCTGAGGAACAGACACAGAGAAATCATACAACAAACCACTGCACCCTACCTTTCTCTGAGGAACAGACACAGAGAAATCATACAACAAACCACTGCACCCTACCTTTCTCTCAGGAACAGACACAGAGAAATCATACAACAAACCACTGCACCCTACCTTTCTCTGAGGAACAGACACAGAGAAATCATACAACAAACCACTGCACCCTACCTTTCTCTCAGGAACAGACACAGAGAAATCATACAACAAACCACTGCACCCTACCTTTCTCTGAGGAACAGACACAGAGAAATCATACAACAAACCACTGCACCCTACCTTTCTCTGAGGAACAGACACAGAGAAATCATACAACAAACCACTGCACCCTACCTTTCTCTGAGGAACAGACACAGAGAAATCATACAACAAACCACTGCACCCTACCTTTCTCTGAGGAACAGACACAGAGAAATCATACAACAAACCACTGCACCCTACCTTTCTCTCAGGAACAGACACAGAGAAATCATACAACAAACCACTGCACCCTACCTTTCTCTGAGGAACAGACACAGAGAAATCATACAACAAACCACTGCACCCTACCTTTCTCTGATGAACAGACACAGAGAAATCATACAACAAACCACTGCACCCTACCTTTCTCTGAGGAACAGACACAGAGAAATCATACAACAAACCACTGCACCCTACCTTTCTCTCAGGAACAGACACAGAGAAATCATACAACAAACCACTGCACCCTACCTTTCTCTGAGGAACAGACACAGAGAAATCATACAACAAACCACTGCACCCTACCTTTCTCTGAGGAACAGACACAGAGAAATCATACAACAAACCACTGCACCCTACCTTTCTCTGAGGAACAGACACAGAGAAATCATACAACAAACCACTGCACCCTACCTTTCTCTCAGGAACAGACACAGAGAAATCGCAATAACATTATATTTAAAGCTATACTGTGGTACACTGCTATGCTATGGTAAAATATACTGTACTGTACTATCAGTTGGCTTAACAGAAGTGGCTTGGAAAAACAATTGCCTTTACATTTTTCTGATTGGTTGACACAGTTTCCAATCAAGGTTCTGTTACTGAAGCATTAAGTTCTGTACCAGTTAAAGTGCGACAATATACTCTCAGTAAGCTTGCACAGTCAGCTTGGAATGAAGAGCATTGATTGGCTGGCGTAGCGTTCTACAGGATGTCAAACAATTTAGAGATTGTCCTCTCTCCCTGATTGGATCCTGCCGCTTGTCACTCAGAGGGAGAGGGGAGAGGCATAACTCCACCTTCCTCTGGGATAAAGGGAAGAGTTGTCCATCCATTTATCCCTCTGGAAAAAAATCTTTAATACGATGTTGGTGTTAAGTTTAGTTCTTCAGTTCAGAACAGTTCAGTAGAAAGGCTATAAAGGTTAACAGGTGTGGCTCCTGTCCAATTTAGTTCCACAGACTTAATAAAACTCCCTCCTGCCCCTGTCCTGCTGTGCTGATTGGGTCGGGGCGGTGTCCATCGATGCTGCTGGGAACCTGGTTGGTCAGCCATTGGTGTTGGTGATGGTCTTGGCAGTGTAGTTCTGGAACAGTGGCTGGAGGAACATCCCGACCGTTCCGGACACACACACAATTATAAAGATCCACAGGAAGAGACGGTCGATCACCATGGCAACATACTTCCAGTCCTCGCTCACCTGAAGAGGGTGTAGGCAGAGGTTTACATAAGTACAGTTCTTACTAAAAGTATTCCCACCTTTGACTTTTTCCACTTATTGTTGTGTTACAAGATAGGATTCAAATGGATTTAATTGTCATTTTTTTGTGAACAATCTACACAAAATACTCTAATGTCAAAATGGAAGAACAATTCTAACATTTGTAAAATACCTATGAAAAATAAAACACTAATATATAGTATCTTGTTTACACAAGTAGTGTAATGACCCTGGGTTTATAAGAGCGGATATCGACTCTGCTGCTTGAGCATGCTTTTGAGGCTCTGTCAAGTTGGTTGTTGGTCATTTTCAAGTCTTGCCATAGATTTTTTGACATTGGGTTTTAGGTTATTGTCCTGCTGAAAGATGAATTTGTCTCCCAGTGTCTGTTGGAAAGCAGACTGAACCAGGTTTACCTCTATTCCATGTATTTTTATCCTAAAAAAAACTCCCTAGTCCTGCCGATGACAAGCATACCCATAACATGATGCAGCCACCACCATGCTTGAAAATATGAAGAGTGGTACTCAGTGATGTGTTATGTCAGATTAGCCCCAAACGCTTTGTATTCAGGACAAAAAAAAAAATATTACTTTAGTCCCTTATCGCAAACAGGATGCATGTTTTGGAATATGTGTATGTGAAGGGAGGACCTGAAGTGAAAGAAGGATCAGGTGGGTCTTAAAAGTGGTCGGCATGGAAATGGACAGTAACCATGGAGATGATGAGTGGCGCTGATGGACAGAATTACAAGGACTGTTAATTCACCATGTCAGGGTCTCTCATTCCAGAAGAATGTTATTTCCTCCTTCTCCATGCCTTCAGGCATCCCTGCCCACTGAAGGACAAATCCCCCCCCCCCCTGTCGTTCATCCTCCTCTCTTTCTACTCCTCTACTCCTACATTGGGAGAGCCCTGTTTTATTCACTCACAATGCTGATATCATACAGTAGCTGAGATTAAAACTGTGTTAAATATTCAGAGCAGAACAAGTGTAGCCCATGAATTCATAACCATTCACCCATAGTTATTCTCCCTAGAATGTAGCAGTAGGTGGTAGCTATTCATAGGTTGCACCTCCGTCACTCGGTCGCATCATGCCATTGTTATGAACGTTCTCAAGCTGCCCAAAAGTCGTGATACGCCCAGTCATTCTGAACAGAGGCTATTGGCCGTTTAGTCTAAATGACACTATAGTGGACTGGAAATATGATTATATTGCTAAAGTGGGCAAATATTTAGTAGGACACAACTTTGACATCAATATCATGTCATCAAATGTACTTCAAACAGACGGTAATGAAGTCATTAGTTAGCCATGCTAACGTAAGCTAGGTAAAATCTGGTGTCCTCCCCTCAATCTTAGCTAGCTAGCTAACGTTATACTGCATCTAAAGTCAATCTGGCAACATCAAAATGATGACGAAAGGTTTTCCTCATAATGATTTGCCTCCTTTTGAATGTCATTGTATTTCCAAGCCACTATAATGCTCTTTGTATGAAATCTTCATCAGCGCTTATTGACAATGCATTGAGTAGAGTGGTAGGCATCAGTCCTAAAACAAATGTTCAAAACACTGCCGTCTAGAAACAGGCCTATCTGCTGTGAATAAGTGTAGATATATGTCCTTCTAGACCGAGTGTAAGTAACATTCTATGATGTGTATGGCAGAACAGGGGCAAGACATCAGATATATAATGTGATATATAGTTGTAAATAACATTCTATGATGTGTATGGCAGAACAGGGGCAAGACATCATGTACACTGCTCAAAAAAATAAATGGAACACTAAAAATAACACATCCGAGATCTGAATGAATGAAATATTCTTATTAAATACTTTTTTCTTTACATAGTTGAATGTGCTGACAACAAAATCACACACAAATTATCAATGGAAATCAAATTTATCAACCCATGGAGGTCTGGATTTGGAGTCACACTCAAAATTAAAGTGGAAAACCACACTACAGGCTGATCCAACTTTGATGTAATGTCCTTAAAACAAGTCAAAATTAGGCTCAGTAGTGTGTGTGGCCTCCACGTGCCTGTATGACCTCCCTACAACGCCTGGGCATGCTCCTGATGAGGTGGCGGATGGTCTCCTGAGGGATCTCCTCCCAGACCTGGACTAAAGCATCCGCCAACTCCTGGACAGTCTGTGGGGTGGATGGAGAGGTGGATGGAGAGAGACATGATGTCCCAGATGTGCTCAATTGGATTCTGGTCTGGGGAATGGGCGGGCCAGTCCATAGCATCAATGCCTTCCTCTTGCAGGAACTGCTGACACACACCAGCCACATGAGGTCTAGCATTGTCTTGCATTAGGAGGAACCCAGGGCCAACCGCACCAGTATATGGTCTCACAAGGGGTCTGAGGATCTCATCTCGGTACCTAATGGCAGTCAGGCTACCTCTGGCGAGCACATGGAGGGCTGTGCGGCCCCACAAAGAAATGCCACCCCACACCATGACTGACCCACCGCCAAACCGGTCATGCTGGAGGATGTTGCAGGCAGCAGAACGTTCTCCACGGCGTCTTCAGACTGTCACATGTCCTCAGTGTGAACCTGCTTTCATCTGTGAAGAGCACAGGGTGCCAGTGTTGAATTGGCCAATCTTGGTGTTCTCTGGCAAATGCCAAACGTCCTGCACGGTGTTGGGCTGACAGCACAACCCACACCTGTGGATGTTGGGACCTCATACCACCCTAATGGAGTCTGTTTCTGACCGTTTGAGCAGACACATGCACATTTGTGGCCTGCTGCAAGAAGTTTTGCAGGGCTCTGGCAGTGCTCCTCCTGCTCCTCCTTGCACAAAGGTGGAGGTAGCGGTCCTGCTGCTGGGTTGTTGCCCTCCTACGGCCTCCTCCACGTCTCCTGATGTACTGGCCTGTCTCCTGGTAGCACCTCCATGCTCTACGCTGACAGACACAGCAAACCTTCTTGCCACAGCTCGCATTGATGTGCTATCCTGGATGAGCTGCACTACCTGAGCCACTTGTGTGGGTTGTAGACTCTGTCTCATGCTACCACTAGAGTGAAAGCACTGCCAGCATTCAAAAGTGACCAAAACATCAGCCAGGAAGCATAGGAACTGAGAAGTTGTCTGTGGTCACCACCTGCAGAACCACTCCTTTATTGGGGGTGTCTTGCTAATTGCCTATAATTTCCACCTGTTGTCTATTCCATTTGCACAACAGCATGTGAAATGTATTGTCAATCAGTGTTGCTTCCTAAGTGGACAGTTTGATTTCACAAAAGTGTGATTGACTTGGAGTTACATTGTGTTGTTTAAGTGTTCCCTTTATTTTTTTCAGCAGTGTATATAATGTGATATACAGTGGGGCAAAAAAAGTATTTAGTCAGCCACCAATTGTGCAAGTTCTACCACTTAAAAAGATGAGAGAGGCCTGTAATTTTCATTATAGGTACACTTCAACTATGACAGACAAAATGAGAAAAAAAATCCAGAAAATCACATTTGTAGGATTTTGAATGAATTTATTTGCAAATTATGGTGGAAAATAAGTATTTGGTCAATAACAAAAGTTTATCTCAATACTTTGTTATATACCCTTTGTTGGCAATGACAGAGGTCAAACATTTTCTGTAAGTCTTCACAAGGTTTTCACACACTGTTGCTGGTATTTTGGCCCATTCCTCCTTGCAGATCTCCTCTAGAGCAGTGATGTTTTGGGGCCGTTGCTGGGCAACACAGACTTTCAACTCCCTCCAAAGATTTTCTATGGGGTTGAGATCTGGAGACTGGCTAGGCCACTCCAGGACCTTGAAATGCTTCTTATGATTCGTTGCCCGGGTGGTGTGTTTGGGATCATTGTCATGCTGAAAGACCCAGCCACGTTTCATCTTCAATGCCCTTGCTGATGGAAGGAGGTTTTCACTCAAAATCTCACGATACATGGCCCCATTCATTCTTTCCTTTACACGGATCAGTCGTCCTGGTCCTTTTGCAGGAAAACAGCCCCAAAGCATGATGTTTCCACCCCCATGCTTCACAGTAGGTATGGTGTTCTTTGGAATCAACTGTCCTCCAAACACGACGAGTTGAGTTTTTACCAAAAAGTTATATTTTGGTTTCATCTGACCATATGACATTCTCCCAATCTTCTTCTGGATCATCCAAATACTCTCTAGCAAACTTCCGACGGGCCTGGACATGTACTGGCTTAAGCAGGGGGACACGTCTGGCACTGCAGGATTTGAGTCCCTGGCGTCGTAGTGTGTTACTGATGGTAGGCTTTGTTACTTTGGTCCCAGCTCTCTGCAGGTTATTCACTAGGTCCCCCCGTGTGGTTCTGGGATTTTTGCTCACCGTTCTTGTGATCATTTTGACCCCACGGGGTGAGATCTTGCGTGGAGCCCCAGATCGAGGGAGATTATTAGTGGTCTTGTATGTCTTCCATTTCCTAATAATTGCTCCCACATTTGATTTCTTCAAACCAAGCTGCTTACCTATTGCAGATTCAGTCTTCCCAGCCTGGTGCAGGTCTACAATTCTGTTTCTGGTGTCCTTTGACAGCTCTTTGGTCTTGGCCATAGTGGAGTTTGGAGTGTGACTGTTTGAGGTTGTGGACAGGTGTCTTTTATACTGATAACAAGTTCAAACAGGTGCCATTAATACAGGTAACGAGTGGAGGACAGAGGAGCCTCTTAAAGAAGAAGTTACAGGTCTGTGAGATCCGTAAATCTTGCTTGTTTGTAGGTGACCAAATACTTATTTTCCACCATAATTTGAAAATTAATTCATTAAAAATCCTACAATGTGATTTTCTGGATTTCTTTCCTCATTTTGTCTGTCATAGTTGAAGTGTACCT
>NC_068454.1:80492637-80540137 GCF_023373465.1 Oncorhynchus keta
CACACACACAGGCACACACATGTGTACACACACAGACACACACAAACAGGTTTCCATAACTGTTCATAACTGATTTATACACATTAGTGCATTTACAGCTGTGCGTGTGCATGTGTGTGTGAACCTGTCCACTGGGCAGTGTGTTATGTTGCAGGCCCCAGCTGCAGACAAACAGAGAACCAGCTGTGTAGAACAGGGTCAGAACTCAGGAGCATGCCAGGATTAGTCTCTCACAACAACAATACAGAACTGTGTCTCTCTCTGCCGCATACTGCAATGTGATGCTCCCGAGTGGCGCAGTGCAATGCATCTCAGTGCTAGCGGCGTCACTACAGACCCTGGTTTGATTCCAGGCTGTATCATAACCGGCCGTGATTGGGAGTCCCATAGGGACAACGCTGGGGTCCGGGTTCGGGTTTGGCCGGGGTAGGCTGTCATTGAAAATAACAATTTGTTCTTAACTAACTTACCCAGTTAAATAAAGATGAAATCAAATAAATAAAGATGCTAGGTAGAAAAGTACTGTAGTGTATGGCAACCCTCCTGGGAAACTCTGGTTGTGTGTTCATGTTCCCATTGAATGACCAGAATGTCTGTGTTGAGTTGTAGGAGACTGATACAGGGACAGGATTGTTCAACCCCCTACTGGTTCAGATTGCTATGTCTGCCTGCCCGGGCCTATTCCTAACTTAGCGGCAGAATGAACAAACAAGTTCTTGCACGATGCAATTGGTTGTGTTATCAATTAACAGAAAGGAGAGCATCGTTGCATTCTTAAATGTACATTTAATGAAGTCAGACTACCTACCAGTTGATTTGGCATCTCAAGAGATAAAAGACAGAGCTAAGTAACAGTAGGAGAGGAATGAAGACAGAGGACTAAGGAGAGGGAGGTGAAGACAGAGGGATTAGGAGAGAGAGGTGAAGACAGAGGGATAAGGATAGAGAGGTGTAGACAGATGGATAAGGAGAGAGAGGTGAAGACAGAGGGATAAGGAGAGAGAGGTGAAGACAGAGGGATAAGGAGAGAGAGGTGAAGACAGAGAGATAAGGAGAGAGAGGTGTAGACAGATGGATAAGAGAGAGAGGTGAAGACAGAGGGATTAGGAGAGAGAGGTGAAGACAGAGGGATAAGGATAGAGAGGTGTAGACAGATGGATAAGGAGAGAGAGGTGAAGACAGAGGGATAAGGAGAGAGAGGTGAAGACAGAGGGATAAGGAGAGAGAGGTGAAGACAGAGAGATAAGGAGAGAGAGGTGAAGACAGAGGGATAAGGAGAGAGAGGTGAAGACAGAGGGATAAGGAGAGAGAGGTGAAGACAGAGGGATAAGGAGAGAGAGGTGAAGACAGAGGGATAAGGAGAGAGAGGTGAAGACAGAGGGATAAGGAGAGAGAGGTGAAGACAGAGGGATAAGGAGAGAGAGGTGAAGACAGAGGGATAAGGAGAGAGAGGTGAAGACAGAGGGATAAGGAGAGAGAGGTGAAGACAGAGGGATAAGGAGAGAGAGGTGAAGACAGAGGGATAAGGAGAGAGAGGTGAAGACAGAGGGATAAGGAGAGAGAGGTGAAGACAGAGGGATAAGGAGAGAGAGGTGAAGACAGAGGGATAAGGAGAGAGAGGTGAAGACAGAGGACTAAGAGAGAGAGGTGAAGACAGAGGGATAAGGAGAGAGAGGTGAAGACAGAGAGATAAGAGAGAGAGGTGTAGACAGATGGATAAGGAGAGAGAGGTGAAGACAGAGGGATAAGGAGAGAGAGGTGAAGACAGAGGGATAAGGAGAGAGAGGTGAAGACAGAGGGATAAGGAGAGAGAGGTGAAGACAGAGGGATAAGGAGAGAGGTGAAGACAGAGGGATAAGGAGAGAGAGGTGAAGACAGAGGGATAAGGAGAGAGAGGTGAAGACAGAGGGATAAGGAGAGAGAGGTGAAGACAGAGAGATAATGAGAGAGAGGTGAAGACAGAGGGATAAGGAGAGAGAGGTGAAGACAGAGGCATAAGGAGAGAGAGGTGAAGATAGAGGGATAAGGAGAGAGAGGTGAAGACAGAGGGATAAGGAGAGAGAGGTGAAGACAGAGAGATAATGAGAGAGAGGTGAAGACAGAGGGATAAGGAGAGAAAGGTGAAGACAGAGGGATAAGGAGAGAGAGGTGTAGACAGATGGATAAGGAGAGAGAGGTGAAGACAGAGGGATAAGGAGAGAGAGGTGAAGACAGAGGACTAAGGAGAGAGAGGTGAAGACAGAGGGATAAGGAGAGAGAGGTGAAGACAGAGGGATAAGGAGAGAGAGGTGAAGACAGAGAGATAAGGAGAGAGAGGTGTAGACAGATGGATAAGGAGAGAGAGATGAAGACAGAGGGATAAGGAGATAGAGATGAAGACAGAGGGATAAGGAGAGAGAGGTGAAGACAGAGGGATAAGGAGAGAGAGGTGAAGACAGAGGGATAAGGAGAGAGAGGTGAAGACAGAGGGATAAGGAGATAGAGGTGAAGACAGAGGGATAAGGAGAGAGAGGTGAAGACAGAGGGATAAGGAGAGAGAGGTGAAGACAGAGGGATAAGGAGAGAGAGGTGAAGACAGAGGGATAAGGAGAGAGAGGTGAAGACAGAGGGATAAGGAGAGAGAGGTGAAGACAGAGGGATAAGGAGAGAGAGGTGAAGACAGATGACTAAGGAGAGAGAGGTGAAGACAGAGGGATAAGGAGAGAGAGGTGAAGACAGAGAGATAAGGAGAGAGAGGTGTAGACAGATGGATAAGGAGAGAGAGGTGAAGACAGAGGGATAAGGAGATAGAGGTGAAGACAGAGGGATAAGGAGAGAGAGGTGAAGACAGAGGGATAAGGAGAGAGAGGTGAAGACAGAGGGATAAGGAGAGAGAGGTGAAGACAGAGGGATAAGGAGAGAGAGGTGAAGACAGAGGGATAAGGAGAGAGAGGTGAAGACAGAGGGATAAGGAGAGAGAGGTGAAGACAGAGAGATAAGGAGAGAGAGGTGAAGACAGGGGGATAAGGAGAGAGAGGTGAAGACAGAGGCATAAGGAGAGAGAGGTGAAGACAGAGGGATAAGGAGAGAGAGGTGAAGACAGAGGGATAAGGAGAGAGAGGTGAAGACAGAGAGATAATGAGAGAGAGGTGAAGACAGAGGGATAAGCAGAGAAAGGTGAAGACAGAGGGATAAGGAGAGAGAGGTGAAGACAGAGGGATAAGGAGAGAGAGGTGAAGACAGAGGGATAAGGAGAGAGAGAGGTGAAGACAGAGGGATAAGGAGAGAGAGGTGAAGACAGAGGGATAAGGAAAGAGAGGTGAAGACAGAGGGATAAGGAGAGAGAGGCGAAGACAGAGGGATAAGGAGAGAGGTGAAGACAGAGAGATAAGGAGAGAGAGGTGAAGACAGAGGGATAAGGAGAGAGAGGTGAAGACAGAGGGATAAGGAGAGGTGAAGACAGAGGGATAAGGAGAGAGAGGTGAAGACAGAGGGATAAGGAGAGAGAGGTGAAGACAGAGGGATAAGGAGAGAGAGGTGAAGACAGAGAGATAAGGAGAGAGAGGTGAAGACAGAGAGATAAGGAGAGAGGTGAAGACAGAGGGATAAGGAGAGAGAGGTGAAGACAGAGAGATAAGGAGAGAGAGGTGAAGACAGAGGGATAAGGAGAGAGGTGAAGACAGAGGGATAAGGAGAGAGAGGTGAAAACAGAGGGATGAGGAGAGAGAGGTGAAGACAGAGGGATAAGGAGAGAGAGGTGAAGACAGAGTGTAACTGACCTGTGTGAGCCATACGTTGGTGGTCATGACCTGCTCTCTCTCATGCTGCAATAGAAAGAGGAACACAGCAACATTATTGGGGTGGGTTAGAGACATGATTATGTTCTGAGGTGGCTGGGTTAGAGACAGTTCATGGGCTACCCCACACACAGACACATACTCACCACACTGATGAGCTGGGCCAGTGACACCATCAGCTGAACTGTCACCAGCTCAGAACCATTGGTCGCTGGGCGGATCAGTTTGTTATAGTGGGCGGGGTTTAGCAGGTACTCCACCAGCCGCTCTTCAGTATCCGCCCCCAGAGTGCCTGAAAAGAAAGAAATCATTGGTTCACAGACATGTCCATCAAACGCTTTCTATGGTGATACCAACAACAACAAAAAACAAGAACAAAGGATATAGCTGAAACTGTTTAATGGGGAGGCCTTGTGATGAAGCTGTATGTTAGTCTGCTCGATAACATTGTGTTCAGTATAAAGCTGGGAGTCTATGAGGCATGACGGTATTCCTCTCTGCCTGCTGGAACATGTCAGCACAGCTCTAGTCTCTCCCTGGCTCAGACGCTGACATCATATCAATGAGTCAAGCAGTCTTACTGTCTCTCCCTCTCTCCCTCTCTCTCCCTCTCTCCCTCTCTTCCTCTCTCCCTCTCTCTCCCTCTCTTCCTCTCTCCCTCTCTCCCTATCCCTCTCTCCCTATCCCTCTCTTCCTCTCTCCCTCTATCCCTCTCTCCCTCTCTCCCTATCCCTCTCTCCCTCTCTCCCTATCCCTCTCTTCCTCTCTCCCTCTCTCTCTCTCTTCCTCTCTTCCTCTCTCCCTCTCTTCCTCTATCCCTCTCTCTCCCTATCCCTCTCTCCCTCTCTCCGTATCCCTCTCTCTCCCTATCCCTCTCTCCCTCTCTCCCTCTCTCCTCTACTGTCTATATCTCTCCTCCTCCATCTCACTTTTCCTCCGACTCTTTCTCTTTCCCCCGTCCTCACCCCACTCCCACACTCCCCCACTCCCACACTCCCCCACTCCCACACCCTCTCAGGTTGTTGTCATATCACTGGAGTGGCTTGGTTTTGGCAGAGCTGTCACAATACCACACAAAGTGGAGGATAAATACGGCTGCAGGAGACTCACCACAACAACTCTGTCTCCCCTTCCCTTTATCTCTCTCTCTCTCTCTCTCTCTCTCTCTCTCTCTCTCTCTCTCTCTCTCTCTCTCCCCTTCCCTTTATCTCTCTCTCCCTCTCCCCTTCCCTTTATCTCTCTCTCTCTCCCCCCTTCCCTTTATCTCTCTCTCTCTCTCCCCTTCCCTTTATCTCTCTCTCTCTCTCCCCCCTTCCCTTTCTCTCTCTTTCTCTCCTTCCCTTTATCTCTCTCTCTCTCCCCTTCCCTTTATCTCTCTCTCTCTCCCCTTCCCTTTATCTCTCTCTCCTTCCCTTTATCTCTCTCTCTCTCCCCCTTCCCTTTATCTCTCTCTCTCTCCCCCCTTCCCTTTATCTCTCTCTCTCTCTCCCCTTCCCTTTCTCTCTCTCTCTCTCCCCCCTTCCCTTTCTCTCTCTTTCTCTCCTTCCCTTTATCCCTCTCTCTCTCTCCTTCCCTTTATCTCTCCCCCCTTCCCTTTATCTCGCTCTCTCTCCCCCCTTCCCTTTATCTCTCTCTCTCTCCCCTTCCCTTTATCTCTTTCTCTCCTTCCCTTTATCTCTCTCTCTCTCCCCCCTTCCCTTTATCTCTCTCTCTCCCCCCTTCCCTTTATCTCTCTCTCTCTCTCCCTCTCTCAATTCAATTCAATTCAATTCAAGGGGCTTTATTGGCATGGGTTAACATTGCCAAAGCAAGTGAGGTAGATATTATACAAAAGTGAAATAAACAATAAAAATTAACAGTAAACATTACACATACAGAAGTTTCAAAACAATAAAGACATTACAAATGGCATATTATATATATATACAGTGTTGTAACAATGTACAAATAGTTAAAGTACACAAGGGAAAATAAATAAGCATAAATATGGGTTGTATTTACAATGGTGTTTGTTCTTCACTGGTTGCCCTTTTCTCGTGGCAACAGGTCACAAATCTTGCTGCTGTGATGGCACACTGTGGAATTTCACCCAGTAGATATGGGAGTTTATCAACATTTGATTTGTTTTTGAATTCTTTGTGGATCTATGTAATCTGAGGGAAATATGTATCTCTAATATGGTCATACATTGGACAGGAGGTTAGGAAGTGCAGCTCAGTTTCCACCTCATTTTGTGGGCAGTGAGCACATAGCCTGTCTTCTCTTGAGAGCCATGTCTGCCTACGGCGGCCTTTCTCAATAGCAAGGCTATGCTCACTGAGTCTGTACATAGTCAAAGCTTTCCTTAATTGTGGGTCAGTCACAGTGGACAGGTATTCTGCCACTGTGTACTCTCTGTTTAGGGCCAAATAGCATTCTAGTTTGCTCTGTTTTTTTGTTAATTCTTTCCAATGTGTCAAGTAATTATCTTTTTGTTTTCTCATGATTTGGTTGGTCTAATTGTGCTGCTGTCCTGGGGCTCTGTGGGGTGTGTTTGTGTTTGTGAACAGAGCCCCAGGACCAGCTTGCTTTGGGGACTATTCTCCAGGTTCATCTCTCTGTAGGTGATGGCTTTGTTATGGAAGATTTGGGAATCGCTTCCTTTTAGGTGGTTGCAGAATTTAACTGCTCTTTTCTGGATTTTGATCATTAGTGGGTATCGGCCTAATTCTGCTCTGCATGCATTATTTGGTGTTCTACGTTGTACACGGTGGATATTTTTGCAGAATTCTGCATGCAGAGTCTCAATTTGGTGTTTGTCCCATTTTGTGAAGTCTTGGTTTGTGAGCGGACCCCAGACCTCACAACTATCCCCTTCCCGTCTCTCATACTCCATCTCTATCCCCTTCCCCCTCTCTTTCTCCCTCTCTCTCCCCTTCCTGTCTCTCTTTCTCCCTCTCTCTCCCCTTCCCCTCGCTCTCTCTCTCTCTCTATCCCCTTCCCGTCTCTTTCTCCCTCTCTCTCCCCTTCCCCTCGCTCTCTCTCTCTATCCCCCTCCCGTCTCTTTCTCCCTCTCTCTTCCCTTCCCCTCTTTCTTTCTCCCTCTCTCTCCCCTTCCTGTCTCTCTCCCCTTCCCCTCGCTCTCTCTCTCTATCTATTCCCTGCTCCATCTCCCCATGTTCTCTCTCTCCCCCCTCTTCCCCCTGCTCCATCTCCCCATGTTTCTCTCTCCCCCTCTTCCCCTTGCTCCATCTCCCCATGTTCTCTCTCTCCCCCTCTTCCCCTGCTCCATCTCCCCATGTCTCTCTCCCCCTCTTCCCCTTGCTCCATCTCCCCATGTTCTCTCTCCCCCCTCTTCCCCCTGCTCCATCTCCCCATGTTCTCTCTCTCCCCCTCTTCCCCCTGCTCCATCTCCCCATGTTCTAATTCTCTCTCCCCTCTTTCCCCTTGCTCCATCTCCCCATGTTCTCTCTCTCCCCTCTTCCCCTGCTCCATCTCCCCATGTTCTCTCTCTTTCCCCTCATTTCCCCTGCTCCATCTCCCCATGTTCTCATTTTCTCTCCCCTTTCCCCTGCTCCATCTCCCCATGTTCTCTCTCTCCCCCCTCTTTCCCCTGCTCCATCTCCCCATGTCTCTCTCTCCCCCTCTTCCCCTGCTCCATCTCCCATGTTCTCTCTCTCCCCCCTTCCCCTGCTCCATCTCCCCATGTTCTCTCTCTCCCTCTTCCCCTGCTCCATCTCCCCATGTTCTCTCTCTCCCCCTTCCCCTGCTCCATCTCCCCATGTTCTCTCTCTCCCCCTCTTCCCCTGCTCCATCTCCCCATGTTCTCTCTCTCCCCTCTTTCCCCTGCTCCATCTCCCATGTTCTCTCTCTCCCCCTCTTCCCCTGCTCCATCTCCCCATGTTCTCTCTCTCCCTCTTTCCCTGCTCCATCTCCCCATGTTCTCTCTCTCCCCTCTTCCCCTGCTCCATCTCCCCATGTTCTCTCTCTCCCCTCTTCCCCTGCTCCATCTCCCCATGTTCTCTCTCTCTCCCCCTCTTCCCCTGCTCCATCTCCCCATGTTCTCTCTCTCCCCTCTTCCCCTGCTCCATCTCCCCATGTTCTCTCTCTCCCCCTCTTCCCCCTGCTCCATCTCCCCATGTTCTCTCTCTCCCCTCTTCCCCTGCTCCATCTCCCCATGTTCTCTCTCTCTCCCCCCTCTTCCCCCCTGCTCCATCTCCCCATGTTCTCTCTCTCCCCTCTTCCCCTGCTCCATCTCCCCATGTTCTCTCTCTCCCTCTCTTCCCCCTGCTCCATCTCCCCATGTTCTCTCTCCCCCTCTTCCCCCTGCTCCATCTCCCCATGTTCTCTCTCTCCCCCTCTTCCCCTGCTCCATCTCCCCATGTTCTCTCTCTCCCCCTCTTCCCCCTGCTCCATCTCCCCATGTTCTCTCTCTCCCCTCTTCCCCCTGCTCCATCTCCCCATGTTCTCTCTCTCCCCCTCTTCCCCTGCTCCATCTCCCCATGTTCTCTCTCTCTCCCCCTCTTCCCCCTGCTCCATCTCCCCATGTTCTCTCTCTCCCCCTCTTCCCCTGCTCCATCTCCCCATGTTCTCTCTCTCCCCTCTTCCCCTGCTCCATCTCCCCATGTTCTCTCTCTCCCCTCTTCCCCCTGCTCCATCTCCCCATGTTCTCTCTCTCTCCCCTCTTCCCCCTGCTCCATCTCCCCATGTTCTCTCTCTCCCCTCTTCCCCTGCTCCATCTCCCCATGTTCTCTCTCTCCCCTCTTCCCCCTGCTCCATCTCCCCATGTTCTCTCTCTCCCCTCTTCCCCCTGCTCCATCTCCCCATGTTCTCTCTCTCCCCTCTTCCCCTGCTCCATCTCCCCATGTTCTCTCTCTCTCCCCTCTTCCCCTGCTCCATCTCCCCATGTTCTCTCTCTCCCCCTCTTCCCCTGCTCCATCTCCCCATGTTCTCTCTCTCCCCCTCTTCCCCCTGCTCCATCTCCCCATGTTCTCTCTCTCCCCCTCTTCCCCCTGCTCCATCTCCCCATGTTCTCTCTCTCCCCTCTTCCCCTGCTCCATCTCCCCATGTTCTCTCTCTCCCCTCTTCCCCTGCTCCATCTCCCCATGTTCTCTCTCTCCCCCTCTTCCCCCTGCTCCATCTCCCCATGTTCTCTCTCTCCCCTCTTCCCCCTGCTCCATCTCCCCATGTTCTCTCTCTCCCCCTCTTCCCCCTGCTCCATCTCCCCATGTTCTCTCTCTCCCCCTCTTCCCCCTGCTCCATCTCCCCATGTTCTCTCTCTCCCCCTCTTCCCCCTGCTCCATCTCCCCATGTTCTCTCTCTCTCCCTCTTCCCCTGCTCCATCTCCCCATGTTCTCTCTCTCCCCTCTTCCCCTGCTCCATCTCCCCATGTTTCTCTCTCTCCCCCTCTTCCCCTGCTCCATCTCCCCATGTTCTCTCTCTCCCCCTCTTCCCCTGCTCCATCTCCCCATGTTTCTCTCTCTCCCCTCTTCCCCTGCTCCATCTCCCCATGTTCTCTCTCCCCTCTTCCCCTGCTCCATCTCCCCATGTTCTCTCTCTCCCCTCTTCCCCTGCTCCATCTCCCCATGTTCTCTCTCTCCCTCTTCCCCCTGCTCCATCTCCCCATGTTCTCTCTCTCCCCTCTTCCCCTGCTCCATCTCCCCATGTTTCTCTCTCCCCTCTTCCCCTGCTCCATCTCCCCATGTTCTCTCTCCCCCTCTTCCCCCTGCTCCATCTCCCCATGTTCTCTCTCTCCCCTCTTCCCCCTGCTCCATCTCCCCATGTTTCTCTCTCTCCCCTCTTCCCCTGCTCCATCTCCCCATGTTTCTCTCTCTCCCCTCTTCCCCTGCTCCATCTCCCCATGTTCTCTCTCTCCCCCTCTTCCCCTGCTCCATCTCCCCATGTTCTCTCTCTCCCCCTCTTCCCCTGCTCCATCTCCCCATGTTCTCTCTCTCCCCCTCTTCCCCCTGCTCCATCTCCCCATGTTTCTCTCTCTCCCCTCTTCCCCCTGCTCCATCTCCCCATGTTCTCTCTCCCCCTCTTCCCCTGCTCCATCTCCCCATGTTCTCTCTCTCCCTCTTCCCCTCTCCATCTCCCCATGTTCTCTCTCTCCCCTCTTCCCCTGCTCCATCTCCCCATGTTCTCTCTCTCCCCCTCTTCCCCCTGCTCCATCTCCCCATGTTCTCTCTCTCCCCTCTTCCCCTGCTCCATCTCCCCATGTTCTCTCTCCCCTTCCCCCTGCTCCATCTCCCCATGTTCTCTCTCTCCCCCTCTTCCCCTGCTCCATCTCCCCATGTTCTCTCTCTCCCCCTCTTCCCCCTGCTCCATCTCCCCATGTTCTCTCTCTCCCCCCCTCTTCCCCCTGCTCCATCTCCCCATGTTCTCTCTCTCCCCCCTCTCCCCTCTCCCCATGTTCTCTCTCTCCCTCTTCCCCTGCTCCATCTCCCCATGTTCTCTCTCTCCCCTCTTCCCCATCTCCCCATGTTCTCTCTCTCCCCTCTTCCCCTGCTCCATCTCCCCATGTTCTCTCTCCCCTCTTCCCCTGCTCCATCTCCCCATGTTCTCTCTCTCCCCTCTTTCCCCTGCTCCATCTCCCCATGTTCTCTCTCCCCTCTTCCCCCTTTCCTCTCCCCCTGTTCCCCTCTCCATCTTCCCCATGTTCTCTCTCTCCCCTCTTCCCCTGCTCCATCTCCCCATGTTCTCTCTCTCCCCCTCTCCCCCTCCATCCCCCATGTTCTCTCTCTCCCCCTCTTCCCCTGCTCCATCTCCCCATGTTCTCTCTCTCCCCTCTTCCCCCTCCATCTCCCCATGTTCTCTCTCTCCCCTCTTCCCCTGCTCCATCTCCCCATGTTCTCTCTCTCTCCCCCTCTTTCCCCTGCTCCATCTCCCCATGTTCTCTCTCTCCCCTCTTCCCCTGCTCCATCTCCCCATGTTCTCTCTCTCCCCTCTTTCCCCTGCTCCATCTCCCCATGTTCTCTCTCTCCCCTCTTCCCCTGCTCCATCTCCCCATGTTCTCTCTCTCCCCTCTTCCCCTGCTCCATCTCCCCATGTTCTCTCTCTCCCCTCTTTCCCCTGCTCCATCTCCCCATGTTCTCTCTCTCTCCCCTCTTCCCCCTGCTCCATCTCCCCATGTTTCTCTCTCTCCCCTCTTCCCCTGCTCCATCTCCCCATGTTCTCTCTCTCCCCCTCTTCCCCCTGCTCCATCTCCCCATGTTCTCTCTCTCTCCCCTCTTCCCCTGCTCCATCTCCCCATGTTCTCTCTCTCCCCTCTTCCCCTGCTCCATCTCCCCATGTTCTCTCTCTCCCCTCTTCCCCTGCTCCATCTCCCCATGTTCTCTCTCTCCCCTCTTCCCCCTGCTCCATCTCCCCATGTTCTCTCTCTCCCCCTCTTTCCCCTGCTCCATCTCCCCATGTTCTCTCTCCCCTCTTTCCCCTGCTCCATCTCCCCATGTTTCTCTCTCCCCTCTTCCCCTGCTCCATCTCCCCATGTTCTCTCTCTCCCCCTCTTTCCCCCTGCTCCATCTCCCCATGTTCTCTCTCTCTCCCCTCTTCCCCTGCTCCATCTCCCCATGTTCTCTCTCTCCCCTCTTCCCCTGCTCCATCTCCCCATGTTCTCTCTCTCCCTCTCTTCCCCCTGCTCCATCTCCCCATGTTCTCTCTCTCCCCCTCTTCCCCCTGCTCCATCTCCCCATGTTTCTCTCTCTCCCCTCTTTCCCCCTGCTCCATCTCCCCATGTTCTCTCTCTCCCCTCTTTCCCCTGCTCCATCTCCCCATGTTCTCTCTCTCCCCTCTTCCCCTGCTCCATCTCCCCATGTTCTCTCTCTCCCCTCTTCCCCCTGCTCCATCTCCCCATGTTCTCTCTCTCCCCCTCTTCCCCTGCTCCATCTCCCCATGTTCTCTCTCTCCCCTCTTCCCCTGCTCCATCTCCCCATGTTCTCTCTCTCCCCCTCTTCCCCTGCTCCATCTCCCCATGTTCTCTCTCTCCCCCTCTTCCCCTGCTCCATCTCCCCATGTTCTCTCTCTCCCCTCTTCCCCTGCTCCATCTCCCCATGTTCTCTCTCTCCCCTCTTTCCCCTGCTCCATCTCCCCATGTTTCTCTCCCCTCTTTCCCCTCTCCATCTCCCCTGTTCTCTCTCTCTCCCCTCTTCCCCCTGCTCCATCTCCCCATGTTCTCTCTCTCCCCCTCTTCCCCTGCTCCATCTCCCCATGTTCTCTCTCTCCCCCTCTTTCCCCTGCTCCATCTCCCCATGTTCTCTCTCTCCCCCTCTTCCCCTGCTCCATCTCCCCATGTTTCTCTCTCTCCCTCTTCCCCCTGCTCCATCTCCCCATGTTCTCTCTCTCCCCTCTTCCCCTGCTCCATCTCCCCATGTTCTCTCTCTCCCCTCTTTCCCCTGCTCCATCTCCCCATGTTTCTCTCTCCCCCTACTTCCCCTGCTCCATCTCCCCATGTTCTCTCTCTCCCCCTCTTCCCCCTGCTCCATCTCCCCATGTTCTCTCTCTCCCCTCTTTCCCCTGCTCCATCTCCCCATGTTCTCTCTCTCCCCCTCTTCCCCCTGCTCCATCTCCCCATGTTCTCTCTCTCCCCTCTTCCCCTGCTCCATCTCCCCATGTTCTCTCTCTCCCCCTCTTCCCCTGCTCCATCTCCCCATGTTCTCTCTCTCCCCTCTTCCCCCTGCTCCATCTCCCCATGTTCTCTCTCTCCCCTCTTCCCCTGCTCCATCTCCCCATGTTCTCTCTCTCTCCCCTCTTCCCCTGCTCCATCTCCCCATGTTCTCTCTCTCCCCCTCTTCCCCCTGCTCCAACTCCCCCTGTTCTCTCTCTCTCCCCTCTTCCCCCTGCTCCATCTCCCCATGTTCTCTCTCTCCCCCTCTTTCCCCTGCTCCATCTCCCCATGTTCTCTCTCCCCCTCTTCCCCTGCTCCATCTCCCCATGTTCTCTCTCTCCCCTCTTTCCCCTGCTCCATCTCCCCATGTTCTCTCTCTCCCCTCTTCCCCTGCTCCATCTCCCCATGTTCTCTCTCTCTCCCCTCTTCCCCTGCTCCATCTCCCCATGTTCTCTCTCTCCCCCTCTTTCCCCTGCTCCATCTCCCCATGTTCTCTCTCTCCCCCTCTTCCCCTGCTCCATCTCCCCATGTTCTCTCTCCCCTCTTCCCCTGCTCCATCTCCCCATGTTCTCTCTCTCCCCTCTTCCCCCTGCTCCATCTCCCCATGTTCTCTCTCTCCCCCTCTTTCCCCTGCTCCATCTCCCCATGTTCTCTCTCTCCCCCTCTTCCCCCTGCTCCATCTCCCCATGTTCTCTCTCTCCCCCTCTTCCCCTGCTCCATCTCCCCATGTTCTCTCTCTCCCCTCTTCCCCTGCTCCATCTCCCCATGTTCTTCTCTCCCCTCTTCCCCTGCTCCATCTCCCCCTCTCTCTCCCCCCTCTTCCCCTGCTCCATCTCCCCATGTTCTCTCTCTCCCCCTCTTCCCCCTGCTCCATCTCCCCATGTTCTCTCTCTCCCCTCTTCCCCTGCTCCATCTCCCCATGTTCTCTCTCCCCTCTTCCCCCTGCTCCATCTCCCCATGTTCTCCTCTCCCCCCTCCCCCTGCTCCATCTCCCCATGTTCTCTCTCTCCCCCTCTTCCCCTGCTCCATCTCCCCATGTTCTCTCTCTCCCCTCTTCCCCTGCTCCATCTCCCCATGTTCTCTCTCTCCCCCTCTTCCCCCTGCTCCATCTCCCCATGTTCTCTCTCTCCCCCTCTTCCCCTGCTCCATCTCCTTTCTCTCTCTCCCCCTCTTTCCCCTGCTCCATCTCCCCATGTTCTCTCTCTCCCCCTCTTCCCCCTGCTCCATCTCCCCATGTTCTCTCTCTCCCCCTCTTCCCCCTGCTCCATCTCCCCATGTTCTCTCTCTCCCCTCTTCCCCCTGCTCCATCTCCCCATGTTCTCTCTCCCCCTCTTCCCCCTGCTCCATCTCCCCATGTTCTCTCTCTCCCCTCTTCCCCCTGCTCCATCTCCCCATGTTCTCTCTCTCCCCTCTTCCCCCTGCTCCATCTCCCCATGTTCTCTCTCTCCCCTCTTCCCCTGCTCCATCTCCCCATGTTCTCTCTCTCCCCTCTTCCCCCTGCTCCATCTCCCCATGTTCTCTCTCTCCCCTCTTCCCCTGCTCCATCTCCCCATGTTCTCTCTCTCCCCTCTTCCCCTGCTCCATCTCCCCATGTTCTCTCTCTCCCCTCTTCCCCTGCTCCATCTCCCCATGTTCTCTCTCTCCCCCTCTTCCCCCTGCTCCATCTCCCCATGTTCTCTCTCTCCCCCTCTTCCCCCTGCTCCATCTCCCCATGTTCTCTCTCTCCCCCTCTTCCCCTGCTCCATCTCCCCATGTTCTCTCTCTCCCCTCTTCCCCCTGCTCCATCTCCCCATGTTCTCTCTCTCCCCCTCTTCCCCCTGCTCCATCTCCCCATGTTCTCTCTCTCCCCCTCTTCCCCCTGCTCCATCTCCCCATGTTCTCTCTCTCCCCCCTCTTCCCCCTGCTCCATCTCCCCATGTTCTCTCTCTCCCCCTCTTCCCCCTGCTCCATCTCCCCATGTTCTCTCTCTCCCCTCTTCCCCCTGCTCCATCTCCCCCATGTTCTTCCCCTGCTCCATCTCCCCATGTTCTCTCTCTCCCCCTCCCCCTGCTCCATCTCCCCATGTTCTCTCTCTCTCCCCCTCCTTCCCCTGCTCCATCTCCCCATGTTCTCTCCCCTCTCTCCCCTCTTCTTCCCCTGCTCCATCTCCCCATGTTCTCTCTCTCCCCCTCTTCCCCCTGCTCCATCTCCCCATGTTCTCTCTCTCCCCCTCTTCCCCCTGCTCCATCTCCCCATGTTCTCTCTCTCCCCCTCTTCCCCTGCTCCATCTCCCCATGTTCTCTCTCTCCCTCTTCCCCCTGCTCCATCTCCCCATTTCTCTCTCTCCCCTCTTCCCCTGCTCCATCTCCCCATGTTCTCTCTCTCCCCCTCTTCCCCCTGCTCCATCTCCCCATGTTCTCTCTCTCCCCTCTTCCCCCTGCTCCATCTCCCCATGTTCTCTCTCTCCCCCTCTTCCCCCTGCTCCATCTCCCCATGTTCTCTCTCTCCCCCTCTTCCCCCTCCATCTCCCCATGTTCTCTCTCTCCCCCTCTTCCCCCTGCTCCATCTCCCCATGTTCTCTCTCTCCCCTCTTCCCCCTGCTCCATCTCCCCATGTTCTCTCTCTCCCCCTCTTCCCCCTGCTCCATCTCCCCATGTTCTCTCTCTCCCCCTCTTCCCCCTGCTCTCTCTCTCTCTCTGTGGTGATCTGTGTTCAGTGAACATGAATGACGGCCTCAGTGGTTGGATCAATGAAGACTGTAATCATAAGCCGTAAACTCCCCCATCCCTCTCTCCGTTTTTATCTCCATCGCCTTTTCTCTCTGACAGCCTGATATTGTCTCTTCCTTCGTTCCCATCACTGTCATCAATACAAATGCTGTCAGCCTGTGTGTAGCTATTTGTCTGTTTGTTGTGTGTGTTGATGTGAGTGTGTGTAAGGGGGGTAAAGACGTGCTTGTGTGTATGTGTTTATCTTTGTGACTTTGTTTTTTAGGGGTGATGGGGTAGAGCTTGAGGCTGAGGATTGTGTGGGTGTGTGTTTGTGTGTGTGTGTGTGTGTGTGTGTGTGTGTGTGTGTGTGTGTGTGTGTGTGTGTGTGTGTGTGTGTGTGTGTGTGTGTGTGTGTGTGTGTGTGTGTGTGTGTGTGTGTGTGTGTGTGTGTGTGTGTGTGTGTGTGTGTGTGTGTGTGTGGTGCGTGCTTGTGTGTGTGTGTGTGCCACATGAATAATACACATTGCTACTGAACAAAGCACTGTGGGCTCAGCTCCTGATTTCAGACATGCACTACAGACACACACACTCCTTGAATGCCCTTGACTACACTCGTCACTATACACACACACACCTAGGATACAAGCACACATACACACAGTACACTACAGTTCAATACTCCCTGTCAGCACCTACTGCTAGGCTTTAATGACATCCCTCACTATATACTCAGCATCTGAATAAATTACCACCATTATCTCTGTCTTTCTCCTTCTCCCCCTTTCTCCCTCTCCTTCACTCTCTCCCTCTTTCTCCCTCTCCTTCTCCCCCCTTTCTCCCTCTCCTTCACTCTCTCCCTCTTTCTCCCTCTCCTTCTCCCCCCCTTTCTCCCTCTCCTTCACTCTCTCCCGCTTTCCTTTCCCTCCCTCCCTCCGTCTCTCTCTTCACCTTTCCTTTCCCTCCCTCCCTCCGTCTCTCTCTTCACCTTTCCTTTCCTTTCCCTCCCTCCCTCCGTCTCTCCCGGCCACTGTGTCATAGTCAGGCCCAGGCAGAATGGTTGTAATGTTGCTGGTAGCTCAGGTTGTATCCAGCCTGTTTTCAGCAAATATTGCAAAGTTAATGTGACACCATGAATATTTCAGACTGACTCCCACATTAGACCTCAGTAAGACTGAGGGAAGGGAGGTAGAGGTACGAAATGATGACCTAACCCTGAGACTAAATCAGGATGAGACTAGATGAGACTAGATAAAGATGAGACGAGATAAGTGTGAGACTAGATAAGGGTGAGACTAGATGAGACTAGATAAGGATGAGACTAGATTAGACTAAATCAGGATGAGACTAGATGAGACTAGATAAAGATGAGACTAGATAAGGATGAGACTAGATTAGACTAAATCAGGATGAGACTAGATGAGACTAGATAAGGATGAGACTAGATAAGGATGAGACTAGATGAGACTAGATAAGGATGAGACTAGATAAGGATGAGACTAGATAAGGATGAGACTAGAGGAGACTAAATCAGGATGAGACTAGATGAGATAAAGATGATACTAGATAAGGATGAGACTAGATAAGGATGAGACTAGATAAGGATGAGACTAGATAAGGATGAGACTAAATGAGACTAAATCAGGATGAGACTAGATAAGGATGAGACTAGATAAGACTAGATAACGATGAGACTAGATAAGGATGAGACGATATAAGGATGAGACTAGATAAGGATAAGACTAAATCAGGATGAGACTAGATAAGAATGAGACTAGATGAGACTAGATAAGGATGATACTAGATAAGGAGGAGACTAGATAAGGATGAGACAAGATAAGGATGGGACTAGATAAGGATAAGACCACATCAGGATGAGATTAGATAAGGATGATACTAGATAAAGATGAGACTAGATAAGGATGAGACTAGATAAGGATGAGACTACATGAGACTAGATAAGGATGAGACTAGATAAGGATGAGACCAGATAAGGATGATACTAGATAAGGATGAGACTAGATAAGGATGAGACTAGATGAGACTAGATAAGGATGAGACTAGATAAGGAGGAGACTAGATAAGGATGAGACAAGATAAGGATGGGACTAGATAAGGATAAGACCACATCAGGATGAGATTAGATAAGGATGATACTAGATAAAGATGAGACTAGATAAGGATGAGACTAGATAAGGATGAGACTACATGAGACTAGATAAGGATGAGACTAGATAAGGATGAGACCAGATAAGGATGATACTAGATAAGGATGAGACTAGATAAGGGTGAGACTAAATACGGATGAGACTAGATGAGACCAGATAAGGATGAGACTAGACAAGGATGAGACTTGATAAGGATGATATTAGATAAGGATAAGATTAGATAAGGATGAGACTGGATAATGATGAGACTAGATAATGATGAGACTAGATAATGATGAGACTAGATAAGGATGAGTCTATATAAGGCTGAGACTAGATAAGGATGAGACTGGATAAGGATGAGACTGGATAATGATGAGACTAGATAATGATGAGACTAGATAATGATGAGACTAGATAAGGATGAGTCTATATAAGGATGAGACTAGATAAGGATGAGACTGGATAAGGATGAGACTGGATAATGATGAGACTAGATAATGATGAGACTAGATAATGATGAGACTAGATTTTTGTATTATTTATTTATTTCACCTTTATTTAACCAGGTAGGCTAGTTGAGAACAAGTTCTCATTTGCAACTGCGACCTGGCCAAGATAAAGCATAGCAGTGTGAACAGACAACACAGAGTTACACATGGAGTAAACAATTAACAAGTCAATAACACAGTAGAAAAAAGGGGAGTCTGTATAAAATGTGTGCAAAAGGTATGAGGAGGTAGGCGAATAATTACAATATTGCAGATTAACACTGGAGTGATAAATGATCAGATGATCATGTACAGGTAGAGATATTGGTGTGCAAAAGAGCAGAAAAGTAAATAAATAAAAACTGTGGGGATGAGGTAGGTGAAAATGGGTGGGCTATTTACCAATAGATTATGTACAGCTGCAGCGATCGGTTAGCTGCTCAGATAGCTGATGTTTGAAGTTGGTGAGGGAGATAAAAGTCTCCAACTTCAGCGATTTTTGCAATTCGTTCCAGTCACAGGCAGCAGAGTACTGGAACGAAAGGCGGCCGAATGAGGTGTTGGCTTTAGGGATGATCAGTGAGATACACCTGCTGGAGCGCGTGCTACGGATGGGTGTTGCCATCGTGACCAGTGAACTGAGATAAGGCGGAGCTTTACCTAGCATGGCCTTGTAGATGACCTGGAGCCAGTGGGTCTGGCGACGAATATGTAGCGAGGGCCAGCCGACTAGAGCATACAAGTCGCAGTGGTGGGTAGTTTAAGGTGCTTTAGTGACAAAACGGATGGCACTGTGATAAACTGCATCCAGTTTGCTGAGTAGAGTGTTGGAAGCAATTTTGTAGATGACATCGCCGAAGTCGAGGATCGGTAGGATAGTCAGTTTTACTAGGGTAAGCTTGGCAGCGTGAGTGAAGGAGGCTTTGTTGCGGAATAGAAAGCCGACTCTTGATTTGATTTTCGATTGGAGATGTTTGACATGGGTCTGGAAGGAGAGTTTGCAGTCTAGCCAGACACCTAGGTACTTATAGGTGTCCACATATTCAAGGTCGGAACCATCCAGCGTGGTGATGCTAGTCGGGCATGTGGGTGCAGGCAGCGATCGGTTGAAAAGCATGCATTTGGTTTTACTAGCGTTTAAGAGCAGTTGGAGGCCACGGAAGGAGTGTTGTATGGCATTGAAGCTCGTTTGGAGGTTAGATAGCACAGTGTCCAATGATGGGCCGAAAGTATATAGAATGGTGTCGTCTGCGTAGAGGTGGATAAGGGCAGCAAGAGCAACATCATTGATATATACAGAGAAAAGAGTCGGCCCGAGAATTGAACCCTGTGGCACCCCCATAGAGACTGCCAGAGGACCGGACAGCATGCCCTCTGATTTGAAACACTGAACTCTGTCTGCAAAGTAATTGGTGAACCAGGCAAGGCAGTCATCTGAAAAACCGAGGCTACTGAGTCTGCCGATAAGAATATGGTGATTGACAGAGTCGAAAGCCTTGGCAAGGTCGATGAAGACGGCTGCACAATAATGTCTTTTATCGATGGCGGTTATGATGTCGTTTAGTACCTTGAGTGTGGCTGAGGTGCACCCGTGACCGGCTCGGAAACCAGATTGCATAGCGGAGAAGGTACGGTGGGATTCGAGATGGTCAGTGACCTGTTTGTTGACTTGGCTTTCAAAGACCTTAGATAGGCAGGGCAGAATGGATATAGGTCTGTAACAGTTTGGGTCCAGGGTGTCTCCCCCTTTGAAGAGGGGATGACTGCGGCAGCTTTCAATCCTTGGGGATCTCAGACGATATGAAAGAGAGGTTGAACAGGCTGGTAATAGGGGTTGCGACAATGGCGGAGGATAGTTTCAGAAATAGAGGGTCCAGATTGTCAAGCCCAGCTGATTTATACGGGTCCAGGTTTTGCAGCTCTTTCAGAACATCTGCTATCTGGATTTGGGTAAAGGAGAACCTGGAGAGGCTTGGGCGAGGAGCTGCGGGGGGCCGGAGCTGTTGGCCGAGGTAGGAGTAGCCAGGCGGAAGGCATGGCCAGCCGTTGAGAAATGCTTGTTGAAGTTTTCGATAATCATGGATTTGTCGGTGGTGACCGTGTTCCCTAGCCTCAGTGCAGTGGGCAGCTGGGAGGAGGTGCTCTTGTTCTCCAAGGACTTCACAGTGTCCCAGAACTTTTTGGAGTTGGAGCTACAGGATGCAAACTTCTGCCTGAAGAAGCTGTACTTAGCTTTCCTGACTGACTGCGTGTATTGGTTCCTGACTTCCCTGAACAGTTGCATATCGCGGGGACTGTTCGATGCTATTGCAGTCCGCCACAGGATGTTTTTGTGCTGGTCGAGGGCAGTCAGGTCTGGAGTGAACCAATGGCTGTATCTGTTCTTAGTTCTGCATTTTTTGAACGGAGCATGCTTATCTAAAATGGTGAGGAAGTTACTCTTAAAGAATGACCAGGCATCCTCAACTGACGGGAGGATGGTTAGCTGGTTAGCTTCTGGAGGTTCTTGAGTGTGTTCTAAAAATTTAAAATAATAGCGATTCCGTATCACATTGGGTGAGGCAGGTTTCCGGAAGGTATAAACAAATTTTTAAAAATCGGATAGAGATAGAAAGTACATATGGGCCACTGCGTGTTTGGGACGCGGCGATGCAGACGGTTAGCAGGCCTGTGCTAACAAGCTAACAGATTAGCAGGCCGGGGTAAACAAGGTAGTAGTTAGCGGACCTGGGCTAAACAAGCTAGCAGTTAGCATGCCGAATTAGCAAGCAAGGAGATAGCGAGGGCTAGAGAGTTAGCCTTTGGAGGACGTCGCGATGGGGTGAGTCTGTTTATTCCTCTTCATGCAGTGACATCGATAGACCGGTCGTGGGTCCGGGTATTGTAGCCCAGGAGTATGCTAGGAGCACAGGAGCCCTGGCCGGGTTAGCTTCAAGCTACGTGGGTGGAAACGCTAGCCAGGAGTAATCAACCAGGGTTGCGGTTTAGCTCGATAGCTAGTTGTGAAGATCCAGCTGAAAAATGTTCCGTTTGCGGTGGGAATCCGGGGATAAAAAAATAAATAGGTCCATTATGCTCTGGTTAGCGTCGCGTTGTTCGAACTGGCGAGAGCTTTCCGAGCTAAAGGTTAGCTGATGACCGGTTAGCTGAAGACCGCTAGCATAGCTGGTGGTTAGCTGGCTAGCTTCAGTTGAGGGGTTCCGGTTCCGAAGTAAATATAAATACTTCAGGAAAAGTAGCTACATTGGGTGAGGTGGGTTGCAGGAGAGTATTTGGAAGCTTAGGTTTAGCAAAATGTTTTTAAAGATATGCGAAGAAAAATATCTAAAACGAAAAAGAGACGATATTTACAGAGAGACGATATGACAGGACGACTTACTGCTACGCCATCTTGGAAAAGATAAGGATGAGTCTATATAAGGATGAGACAGGTTTTGTCTACAAACATGGTTTAGCTTTTTTGGGGTGATTCGAATAGTTGCAAGACTTCATGTGGACTCTCAGACCATGAGAAACATTATTTACAGATGGTTAGCGTATTCACTTGCATTTCAGAGTCAGTCCTCACCAGCAGTGATTCCCCTATCATTACTTAAGCAGGATGCCTGCCACCCTTAGCTCATAGCCTTCCAGTAACATTTGGCCGGTTCAATTGAACAATTAGGTGTTGGCAGCAGTTATGTCACTCAGGGAAACTAGAGAGGAAATGCTTCATCAGTACTTCCTCCTCAGACTCCCTACATCCTTTATCTTTGGGGTTCTCTGCTCTCAGCTGACTGAGACTCAGCTCACTTTCTGCTGACTGATCTGATCTGTACATCATCCGTATCGGCTGCCTGCTGCAAATCACACTGTCCTGCTATGACTGTTTCTGTTACTGCTACTGTTACTGTTACTGTCACTGTTACTGTTACTGTCACTGTTACTGTCACTGTTTCTGTTACTGTTACTGTTACTGTTTCTGTTTCTGTTACTGTTACTGTTTCTGTTACTGCTACTGTTACTGTTACTGTCACTGTTACTGTTACTGTCACTGTTACTGTCACTGTTTCTGTTACTGTTACTGTTACTACTTTCACTGTCACTGTTTCTGTTACTGTTACTGTCACTACTTTCACTGTCACTGTTTCTGTTACTGCTACTGTTACTGTCACTGTCACTGTTTCTGTTACTGTTACTGTTACTGTTACCGTTACTGTTACTACTTTCACTGTCACTGTTTCTGTTACTGTTACTGTTACTACTTTCACTGTCACTGTTTCTGTTACTGTTACTGTTTCTGTTTCTGTTTCTGTTACTGTCACTGTCACTGTTACTGTTACTGTCACTGTTACTGTTACTGTCACTGTTACTGTTACTGTTACTGTTACTGTCACTGTTACTGTTACTGTCACTGTTACTACTTTCACTGTCACTGTTACTACTTTCACTGTCACTGTTTCTGTTACTGTTACTGTTACTGTCACTGTTTCTGTTACTGTTACTGCTACTGTTACTGCTACTGTTACTGTTACCGTTACTACTTTTACTGTCACTGTTTCTGTTACTGTCACTACTTTCACTGTTACTGCTACTGTCACTAATTTCATTGTTACTGTTACTGCTACTGTCACTACTTTCACTGTTACTGCTATGGTCACTGTTACTGTTACTACTTTCACTGTCACTGTTTCTGTTACTGCTACTGTTACTGTTACTGTCACTGTTACTGTTACCGTTACTACTTTCACTGTCACTGTTTCTGTTACTGTTACTGTCACTACTTTCACTGTCACTGTTTCTGTTACTGTTACTGTCACTACTTTCACTGTCACTGTTTCTGTTACTGTTACTACTTTCACTGTCACTGTTTCTGTTACTGTTACTACTTTCACTGTCACTGTTTCTGTTACTGTTACTGTCACTGTTACTGTTACTGCGACTGTTACTGCTACTGTTACTGTTACCGTTACTACTTTCACTGTCACAGTTTCTGTTACTGTTACTGTAACTACTTTCACTGTCACTGTTTCTGTTACTGTTACTACTTTCACTGTCACTGTTTCTGTTACTGTTACTGTCACTACTTTCACTGTCACTGTTACTGTTACTGTCACTACTTTCACTGTCACTGTTTCTGTTACTGTTACTACTTTCACTGTCACTGTTTCTGTTACTGTTACTGTCACTACTTTCACTGTCACTGTTTCTGTTACTGTTACTGTCACTACTTTCACTGTCACTGTTTCTGTTACTGTTACTACTTTCACTGTCACTGTTTCTGTTACTGTTACTGTCACTACTTTCACTGTCACTGTTTCTGTTACTGTCACTGTTTCTGTTACTGTTACTGTCACTACTTTCACTGTCACTGTTTCTGTTACTGTTACTACTGTCACTGTCACTGTTTCTGTTACTGTTACTACTTTCACTGTCACTGTTTATGTTACTGTTACTGCTACTGTCACTACTTTCACTGTTACTACTTTCACTGTCACAGTTTCTGTTACTGCTACTGCTACTGTCACTACTTTCACTGTCACAGTTTCTGTTACTGTTACTGTCACTACTTTCACTGTCACTGTTTCTGTTACTGTTACTACTTTCACTGTCACTGTTTCTGTTACTGCTACTGTCACTACTTTCACTGTCACTGTTTCTGTTACTGTTACTGTCACTACTTTCACTGTCACTGTCACTGTTTCTGTTACTGTTACTACTTTCACTGTCACTGTTTATGTTACTGTTACTGCTACTGTCACTACTTTCACTGTCACTGTTTCTGTTACTGTTACTGTCACTACTTTCACTGTCACTGTCACTGTTTCTGTTACTGTTACTACTTTCACTGTCACTGTTTATGTTACTGTTACTGCTACTGTCACTACTTTCACTGTCACTGTCACTGTTTCTGTTACTGTTACTACTTTCACTGTCACTGTTTATGTTACTGTTACTGCTACTGTCACTACTTTCACTGTTACTACTTTCACTGTCACAGTTTCTGTTACTGCTACTGCTACTGTCACTACTTTCACTGTTACTACTTTCACTGTCACAGTTTCTGTTACTGCTACTGCTACTGTCACTACTTTCACTGTCACAGTTTCTGTTACTGTTACTGTCACTACTTTCACTGTCACTGTTTCTGTTACTACTTTCACTGTCACTGTTTCTGTTACTGCTACTGCTACTGTCACTACTTTCACTGTCACTGTTTCTGTTACTGTTACTACTTTCACTGTCACTGTTTCTGTTACTGTTACTGTCACTACTTTCACTGTCACTGTTTCTGTTACTGTCACTGTTTCTGTTACTGTTACTGTCACTACTTTCACTGTCACTGTTTCTGTTACTGTTACTACTTTCACTGTCACTGTTTCTGTTACTGTTACTACTTTCACTGTCACTGTTTCTGTTACTGTTACTACTTTCACTGTCACTGTTTCTGTTACTGTTACTACTTTCACTGTCACTGTTTATGTTACTGTTACTGCTACTGTCACTACTTTCACTGTTACTACTTTCACTGTCACAGTTTCTGTTACTGCTACTGCTACTGTCACTACTTTCACTGTCACAGTTTCTGTTACTGTTACTGTCACTACTTTCACTGTCACTGTTTCTGTTACTGTTACTACTTTCACTGTCACTGTTTCTGTTACTGCTACTGTCACTACTTTCACTGTCACTGTTTCTGTTACTGTTACTGTCACTACTTTCACTGTCACTGTCACTGTTTCTGTTACTGTTACTACTTTCACTGTCACTGTTTATGTTACTGTTACTGCTACTGTCACTACTTTCACTGTCACTGTTTCTGTTACTGTTACTGTCACTACTTTCACTGTCACTGTCACTGTTTCTGTTACTGTTACTACTTTCACTGTCACTGTTTATGTTACTGTTACTGCTACTGTCACTACTTTCACTGTCACTGTCACTGTTTCTGTTACTGTTACTACTTTCACTGTCACTGTTTATGTTACTGTTACTGCTACTGTCACTACTTTCACTGTTACTACTTTCACTGTCACAGTTTCTGTTACTGCTACTGCTACTGTCACTACTTTCACTGTTACTACTTTCACTGTCACAGTTTCTGTTACTGCTACTGCTACTGTCACTACTTTCACTGTCACAGTTTCTGTTACTGTTACTGTCACTACTTTCACTGTCACTGTTTCTGTTACTACTTTCACTGTCACTGTTTCTGTTACTGCTACTGCTACTGTCACTACTTTCACTGTCACTGTTTCTGTTACTGTTACTACTTTCACTGTCACTGTTTCTGTTACTGTTACTGTCACTACTTTCACTGTCACTGTTTCTGTTACTGTCACTGTTTCTGTTACTGTTACTGTCACTACTTTCACTGTCACTGTTTCTGTTACTGTTACTACTTTCACTGTCACTGTTTCTGTTACTGTTACTACTTTCACTGTCACTGTTTCTGTTACTGTTACTACTTTCACTGTCACTGTTTATGTTACTGTTACTACTTTCACTGTCACTGTTTATGTTACTGTTACTGCTACTGTCACTACTTTCACTGTTACTACTTTCACTGTCACAGTTTCTGTTACTGCTACTGCTACTGTCACTACTTTCACTGTCACAGTTTCTGTTACTGTTACTGTCACTACTTTCACTGTCACTGTTTCTGTTACTGTTACTACTTTCACTGTCACTGTTTCTGTTACTGCTACTGTCACTACTTTCACTGTCACTGTTTCTGTTACTGTTACTGTCACTACTTTCACTGTCACTGTCACTGTTTCTGTTACTGTTACTACTTTCACTGTCACTGTTTATGTTACTGTTACTGCTACTGTCACTACTTTCACTGTCACTGTTTCTGTTACTGTTACTGTCACTACTTTCACTGTCACTGTCACTGTTTCTGTTACTGTTACTACTTTCACTGTCACTGTTTATGTTACTGTTACTGCTACTGTCACTACTTTCACTGTCACTGTCACTGTTTCTGTTACTGTTACTACTTTCACTGTCACTGTTTATGTTACTGTTACTGCTACTGTCACTACTTTCACTGTTACTACTTTCACTGTCACAGTTTCTGTTACTGCTACTGCTACTGTCACTACTTTCACTGTTACTACTTTCACTGTCACAGTTTCTGTTACTGCTACTGCTACTGTCACTACTTTCACTGTCACAGTTTCTGTTACTGTTACTGTCACTACTTTCACTGTCACTGTTTCTGTTACTACTTTCACTGTCACTGTTTCTGTTACTGCTACTGCTACTGTCACTACTTTCACTGTCACTGTTTCTGTTACTGTTACTACTTTCACTGTCACTGTTTCTGTTACTGTTACTGTCACTACTTTCACTGTCACTGTTTCTGTTACTGTCACTGTTTCTGTTACTGTTACTGTCACTACTTTCACTGTCACTGTTTCTGTTACTGTTACTACTTTCACTGTCACTGTTTCTGTTACTGTTACTACTTTCACTGTCACTGTTTCTGTTACTGTTACTACTTTCACTGTCACTGTTTCTGTTACTGTTACTACTTTCACTGTCACTGTTTCTGTTACTGTTACTGCTACTGTCACTACTTTCACTGTTACTACTTTCACTGTACCATACGTAGAATGTATGCACACATGACTGTAAGTCGCTTTGGATAAAAGCGTCAGCTAAATGGCATATATTATTATTATTATTATTATTACTGTCACAGTTTCTGTTACTGCTACTGCTACTGTCACTACTTTCACTGTCACAGTTTCTGTTACTGCTCCTGTTACTGCTACTGTCACTACTTTCACTGTTACTGCTACTGTTACTGCTATGGTCACTGTTATTGTTACTGTCACTGTCACTGTCACTGTTACTGCTACTGTCACTACTCTCACTGTTACTACTTTCACTGTCACAGTTTCTGTTACTGTTACTGCTACTGTCACTACTCTCACTGTTACTACTTTCACTGTCACAGTTTCTGTTACTGTTAATGCTACTGTCACTACTTTCACTGTTACTGCTATGGTCACTGTTATTGTTACTGTCACTGTTACTGCTACTGTTACTACTACTGTCACTGGTATTGCTACTGTCACTGTTGCTGCTACTGTTATTGCTACTGTTACTGCTACAGTGGTGTTAGGTTTAGAATTAGGTTTATGGTTAGGAGCTAGGACTAGTTGTAGGGTTAGGGTAAGGAGCAAGGGTTAGGTTTTGGGGTCAGGGTTAGGGAAAATAGGATTTTGAATGGGACAAGGTCAGTTACACACACACACACACACACACACACACACACACACACACACACACACACACACACACACACACACACACACACACACACACACACACACACACACACACACACACACACACACACAAAACACACACACACACACACACACACAGGTGTAAAAGTGAATTCCTCATACTACAGTAACATGCATGATAAAACACGAGAAAAGAGTTGCCTTGTCATGCAGAGTACATAACTAACATGCAAAACTAAACTGTATCGTCTCCTGTCATTTAGTCTACAGACAGACAGGCCCAAGTCACATGAAACAACAGAGTGAAGAATCATACAGTCATTTAGATGTGTTCTTGTATTTATTTATTGCACCTTTATTTAACCAGGTAGGCTAGTTGAGAACAGGTTCTCATTTACAACTGCAACCTGGCCAAGATAAAGCATAAAGCAGTGTGAACAGACAACAACACAGAGTTACACATGGAATAAACAAACATACTGTCAATAACACAATAGAGAAAATATATATACAGTGTGTGCAAATGAGGTAAGATAAGGGAGGTAAGGCAATAAATAGGCCATAGTGGTGAAATAATTACAATATAGCAATTAAACACTGGAGTGATAGATGTGTAGAAGATGAGTGTGCAAGTAGAGATACTGGGGTGCAAAGGATTAAGTGTCTGCCATCACCTGCTGGATGTTATATACGCTGAATATACTGTATCACCACAGCAGGTAGTGCTAGTTTACATGAGGGGCAACAGATGTGGTGTGTGTAGGGTGGAGGGGGTGTTGTCTGTATGTCAAATCAAAAATCAAATCACATTTTATTTGTCACATACACGTGTTTAGCAGATGTTATTGTTTGTGTAGCGAAATGCTTGTGTTTCTAGCTCTAACAGTGCAGCAATATCTAACAGTAATATCCAACCATTTCACAACAATACACACAAATCTAAAGAAAAGGAAAGGAATTAAGAATATATAAATATTTGGGTGAGCAATGTCAGAACAGCATAGACTAAGATGCAGTAGAATACAGTATATACATATAAAATGAGTAATGCAAAATATGTAAACATTATTAAAGTGACTAGTGTTCCATTATTAAAGTGGCCAGTGATTCCAAGTCTATGTATATAGGGCAGCAGCCTCTAATGTGCTAGTGATGGCTATTTAACAGCATTTAACAGTCTGATGGCCTTGAGATAGAAACTGTTTTTCAGTCTCTAGGTCCCAGCTTTGATGCACCTGTACTGCCCTCGCCTTCTGGATGGTAGCGGGGTGAACAGGCAGTGGCTCAGGTGGTTCTTGTCCTTGATGATCTTTTTGGCCTTCCAAATGTGTGTATAAAACACACTTAACTACTCATTTATACAGTTAATGCGTTAACTACCCTGTTTGTATACAGTTCATGTGTGTGTGTCTCGTTGTTGTACTGATGATGATAGATGGTTAGTTAACCCAGGGCTGAGGGGGAGTCCCCTGTCCTGTCACTCTCTATTGATTGTTTGGAAATCTAAAGGCAGCTGTAACTCGGCCAATCAGTGATGTGTTTATATATGTGTGTGTGTGGTAAGTGGTTGCCGTTGGCTGGTGTTTTGTGTTGTATCGGCTCATTAACCTCTCTGGAATTTAATGTTGATGTGTGTGTGTGTGTGTGTGTGTGTGTGTGTGTGTGTGTGTGTGTGTGTGTGTGTGTGTGTGTGTGTGTGTGTGTGTGTGTGTGTGTGTGTGTGTGTGTGTGTGTGTGTGTGTGTGTGTGTGTTTCGATGGGGGCTCCTGCAGACTTCTCCTACTCATGATGTTCTAATGGTGGAAGTGGGTGGTGGAGGGGAGTGGGTGGTGGAGGGAGTGGGTGGTGGAGGGGAGTGGGTGGTGGAGGGAGTGGGTGGTGGAGGCTTCTGTTGCAGATGTTGGGGTCCACTGTGGCACTTTCTATAGTTGTAGTTTTCCTTAGTCTCAGACAGATTTCTCAGCAGTGTGAACGCATTTCTGTGTGTGTGTGTGTGTGTGTGTGTGTGTGTGTGTGTGTGTGTGTGTGTGTGTGTGTGTGTGTGTGTGTGTGTGTGTGTGTGTGTGTGTGTGTGTGTGTGTGTGTGTGTGTGTGTGTGTGTGTGTTGAGCCCCACAGCATGAGTCATAATACCCATAAAACCTAGCAGTGGAAATGGTTCCAGTAATTTTCCAACCATTCATTTGATCCATTATGGATTTTAGAAACCCTTCAAATAAAGGCTGTATTTTGTGTAGGCTTACCCTGGTATGACGTTTTGAAAACCATATAAATCCCTCTCTGACAAAATTACCTTTATCAATATATTCGCCTGTATTTACACCCCCCTCAGTAAGACCTACATATGCCTGTCTAAAGCTTCATGACCTCGATGAGAATTGAGGCAAAGGTAAGAATCTCTAGATGAACTATCTAATGTTAGTAATTAATACATTGGCTAAAGTTGTTTAAGTGTACAATTCTGTTATCTGTCTTGGGAAAGTTTTAAATTGTAAATGCCTGTTATCTAGCTTGTTAGCTCATGGTTAGCTAGTTAGCAACATTAGTCTGGATAGATTAGCAGTCTATTTGTCTAGCCATTTAAATGCATGAGTTTAGATTTCTTTGGCTTTTATAAACCAACAGTCTAGCTTGCTAGTGAACTAGTTAGCTAACTTAGATGGTGAGAAGCTTGGGCTAGGCATTCTTGATAATGTTTGTTTGTGCCTGTGGGTGAGGGGTGGGTTTCCTACTTCAAGTACTACTTGACTTGTAGCTACCCTTGCTCGATGTGATATTTTAGTCTGGATTTTTGAAAGGTTTTGGAGATGGACTGATTAGCATCCTCTCGAGTCTTTACAGCGGGAAAACATTGATATGTTTACTGTTGCCCTCTGGACAGCAGATCATGAGTATAGCTAGTAGGCGGGGTGGGGGGTATTGATATATAATGCATGCTCCACTCAAGTTGAACTTGTTGACTGATGCTGCGGAGGCGAATGCTAAGAAGGGAGCAGCTGCGAAGCACCTGTCTGTCAGGTGAGTAGTATTGGTTGGTACTGTATGTGCCTTTAGGTTCCTCTCAATGTGAAGGCTATTGTACTGGCCTGTGTGGAACAGTTTGTAGTAGTTTGTTGCATCGTATTGCTTAGTGACAACTTTGAACTCAAGCTAAGCTACAGGTTGTTAACTTCCTCCATTTTGTTGTTGACCTTTATTCACTGAACAAAAATATAAAACGCAACATGCAGCAATTTCAAAGATTTAACTAAATTACAGTTAATGTAAGGAAATCAGTCAATTTAAATAAATAAATTAAGCCCAAATCGATGGATTTCACATGACTGGGAATTCAGATATGCATACAGTATGTTAGTCACAGGCACCTTTAAAACAAGGTAGGGTTAGTTTATGCGAAGTTGCTGGATATCGGCGGGAACTGGAACACGCTGTCGTACACGTCGATCCAGAGCATCACAAACATGCTCAATGGGTGACATGTCTGGTGAGTAAGCAGGCCATGGAAGAACTGGGACATCTTCAGCTTCCAGGAATTGTGTACCATCATGCTGAAACATGAGGTGAAGGCGGCTAGTGAATGGCACAACAATGATCTTGTCACAGTATCTCTGTTCATTCAAATTGCCATCGATAAAATGCAATTGTGTTCATGGTCCATAGCTTATGCCTGCCCATACCATAACCCCATCGCCACCATGGGGCACTCTGTTCACAACGTTGACATCAGCATTACCGCTCGCCCACACGACGCCATACTCGCTATCTGCCATCTGCCCGGTACAGTTGAAACTGTGATTAATCTGTAGAGCACACTTCTCCAGCGTGCCAGTGGCCATCAAAGGTGAGTATTTGCCTACTGAAGTCAGTTACGACTCCAAACTGCAGTCAAGTCAAGACCCTGGTGAGGAGGGCAAGCACGCAGAAGAGCTTCCCTGAGATGATTTCTGACAGTTTGTGCAGAAAGGCTTTGGTTGTGCAAACCCACAGTTTCATCAGCTGTCCGGGTGGCTGGTCTCAGATGATTCCGCAGGGGAAGAAGCTGGATGTGGAGGTCCTGGGCTGGCGTGGTCACATGAGATTTGAGGCGGGTTGGATGTACTGCTAAATTCTCTAAAATGACTTTGGAGGCGGCTTATGTTAGAGAAATTAACACTCAATTATCTGGCAACAGCTCTGGTGGACATTCCTGCAGTCAGCCAATCGGGTCGAGGGTTTCAAGTTCCAAGTTCCTTCGTGTCTTCATCACCAACGAACTATCATGGTCCAAACATACCAAGTCAATCGTGAAGAGGGCACGACAAAACCTTTACCCCCTCTGGAGACTGAAAAGATTTGGCATAGACCCCCAGACCCTCAAAAGGTTCACATCTCTGCACCATCGAGAGCATCCTGAACTTCCGAACTTGAAACCCTCGACCCGATTGGCTGACTGCAGGAATGTCCACCAGAGTTGTTACATTTTATCGGTTGCATCACCGCCAGGTATGGAAACCGCTTGGCATCTGACCATAAGGCGCTACAGAGGGTAGTGCGAACGGCCCAGTACATCACTGGGGCCAAGATTCCAGCCATCCAGGACCTATATACCAGGCGGTGTCAGAGGAAAGCCCATAAAATTGTCAGAGACTCCAGTCACCCAAATTATAAACTGTTTTCTCTGCTACCGCAAGGCAAGCGGTCCCGGAGCGCTTGTCTAGGACCAAGTCTAGGACCAAAAGGCTCCTCAACAGCTTCTACCCCCAAGCTATTAGACTTCTGAACAACTCATAAAAATAGCCACCGGACAATTTACATTGAACCCCCCCCTTGTACACTGCTGCTACTTGCTGTTTGTTACCTATGCATAATCACTTCGCCCCCACCTACATGTACATCTACATGTACCTCAACTAGCCGGTACCCCTGCACTCTGACTCGGTACCGGTGCCCCTGCACTCTGACTCGGTACCGGTACCCCTGCACTCTGACTCGGTACCGGTGCCCCTGCACTCTGACTTGGTACCGGTGCCCCTGCACTCTGACTCGGTACCGGTGCTCCTGCACTCTGACTCGGTACCGGTGCCCCTGCACTCTGACTCGGTACCGGTGCCCCTGCACTCTGACTCGGTACCGGTGCCCCTGCACTCTGACTCGGTACCGGTGCCCCTGCACTCTGACTCGGTACCGGTGCCCCTGCACTCTGACTCGGTACCGGTACCCTTGCACTCTGACTCGGTACCGGTACCCCTGCACTCTGACTCGGTACCGGTGCCCACCGTATACAGCCTCTTCATTGTTATTCTTCTTGTGTTACTTTGTATCTTTACTTTTTATTTTAGCCTACTTAATTTCACTTAGGGGTGTACTCACTTTTGTTGCCAGCGGTTTAGACATTAATGGCTGTGTGCTGAGTTATTTTGAGGGGACAGCAAATTTACACTGTTATACAAGCTGTGCACTCACTACTTTACATTGTAGCAAAGTGTAATTTCTTCAGTGTTGTCACATGAAAAGGTATACCCAAATATTTACAAAAATGTGAGGGGTGTACTCACTTTTGTGATATACTGTATATGCAGACCTGTGTCACGTTCGTTAGAATAAATGTCGGACTAAGGCGCAGCGGATGTTGAGTTCCACATTATTTATTAGAAAGTGAAACTAAGTAAAGACAAAAACAAATAAACAATAAACTAACAACGAACCGTGACAACAGAGATGCTACGTGCACTAACTCAGGTGGGAAAAACAGCTACTTAAATATGATCCCCAATTAGAGACAATGATTACCAGCTGCCTCTAATTGGGAATCATACACAATCACCAACATAGAAAAACAAACCTAGAACCCCACATAGAAATTATAAACTAGACTAACCCCCCTGTCACGCCTTGACCTACTCTACCATAGAAAATAAGGACTCTCTATGGTCAGGACGTGACAACCTGAAGAAAATTAAGCAGCACTTTGAAAGCAAGCATTACAAGTCTCAAATGGACCCAGTACTGGTTGATGTGCAGGCCTAAGTGGCCACACACACTCAAATGGACCTACAGCTGGGGTAAGATTCTTCCATCATTCACACACAGTAGACATAGTATAAACCACCATGTTGTCAACTAAATGCTGTCCTCAATGCTCAAAATGATTTGAATGCTGCAACTAAGACGGAAGGACGTCGAGGGACACACTCTGAGGCCCCGAGTATGACTGGACATGGGGTAACAACAACCTATGGGGTGTTGAAGCACAACAGCACCACATTTTATGTTTATTCTATGGCCAACCATCCCTCTAGCTACCCCTTATTCCACACTATGCCTTTCATGCCCCATGGTCCCTCAACTTCAGACCCTTTTAACTCTCCATCTTATCGCTGTAAAACCACCCTACGTTCACCCAATTTCCCTATGCTGCTTCCTTCACTTGTTCTTCTCCTGATTTGATCATATCTAGACTCAGAAACACATTTAAAAGTGTTGTGGTGTACTGTTTTTACTACCTTTCTTTCACCTATGTAAATTATGTCCTCCTGCTCATCCTGGGGTTCAGACTGAATGCAATGGTAAAGGTGCTGCCCACAATAGCTGTGTTTAGGCATGGCTACATGGACCTGTTACACTAGAAGGGTGTTGATATAGCTGTGTTTAGGCATGGCTACATGGACCTGTTACATTGACTAGAAGGGTGTTGATATAGCAGTTTGGGCATGGCTACATGGACATGTTACACTAGAAAGGTGTTGATATAGCTGTGTTTAGGCATGGCTACATGGACCTGTTACATTGACTAGAAGGGTGTTGATATAGCTGTGTTTAGGCATGGCTACATGGACCTGTTACATTGACCAGAAGGGTGTTGATATAGCTGTGTTTCAGCATGGCTACATGGACCTGTTACATTGACTAGAAGGGTGTTGATATAGCTGTGTTTAGGCATGGCTACATGGACCTGTTACACTAGAAGGGTGTTGATATAGCTGTGTTTAGGCATGGCTACATGGACCTGTTACACTAGAAGGGTGTTGATATAGCTGTGTTTAGGCATGGCTACATGGACCTGTTACATTGACCAGAAGGGTGTTGATATAGCTGTGTTTAGGCATGGCTACATGGACCTGTTACATTGACCAGAAGGGTGTTGATATAGCTGTGTTTAGGCATGGCTACATGGACCTGTTACACTAGAAGGGTGTTGATATAGCTGTGTTTAGGCATGGCTACATGGACCTGTTACACTAGAAGGGTGTTGATATAGCTGTGTTTAGGCATGGCTACATGGACCTGTTACATTGACTAGAAGGGTGTTGATATAGCTGTGTTTAGACATGGCTACATGGACCTGTTACACTAGAAGGGTGTTGATATAGCTGTGTTTAGACATGGCTACATGGACCTGTTACATTGACCAGAAGGGTGTTGATATAGCTGTGTTTAGGCATGGCTACATGGACCTGTTACATTGACTAGAAGGGTGTTGATATAGCTGTGTTTAGGCATGGCTACATGGACCTGTTACACTAGAAGGGTGTTGATATGTAGCAGTGTTTGATATAGGCATGGCTACATGGACCTGTTACATTGACTAGAAGGGTGTTGATATAGCTGTGTTTAGGCATGGCTACATGGACCTGTTACATTGACTAGAAGGGTGTTGATATAGCTGTGTTTAGGCATGGCTACATGGACCTGTTACATTGACTAGAAGGGTGTTGATATAGCTGTGTTTAGGCATGGCTACATGGACCTGTTACACTAGAAGGGTGTTGATATAGCTGTGTTTAGGCATGGCTACATGGACCTGTTACATTGACTAGAAGGGTGTTGATATAGCTGTGTTTAGGCATGGCTACATGGACCTGTTACACTAGAAGGGTGTTGATATAGCTGTGTTTAGGCATGGCTACATGGACCTGTTACACTAGAAGGGTGTTGATATAGCTGTGTTTAGACATGGCTACATGGACCTGTTACACTAGAAGGGTGTTGATATAGCTGTGTTTAGACATGGCTACATGTACCTGTTACACTAGAAAGGTGTTGATATAGCTGTGTTTGGGCATGGCTACATGGACCTGTTACATTGACTAGAAGGGTGTTGATATAGCTGTGTTTAGGCATGGCTACATGGACCTGTTACACTAGAAGGGTGTTGATATAGCTGTGTTTAGGCATGGCTACATGGACCTGTTACATTGACTAGAAGGGTGTTGATATAGCTGTGTTTAGGCATGGCTACATGGACCTGTTACACTAGAAGGGTGTTGATATAGCTGTGTTTAGGCATGGCTACATGGACCTGTTACATTGACTAGAAGGGTGTTGATATAGCTGTGTTTAGGCATGGCTACATGGACCTGTTACACTAGAAGGGTGTTGATATAGCTGTGTTTAGGCATGGCTACATGGACCTGTTACATTGACTAGAAGGGTGTTGATATAGCTGTGTTTAGGCATAGCTACATGGACCTGTTACACTAGAAGGGTGTTGATATAGCTGTGTTTAGGCATGGCTACATGGACCTGTTACACTAGAAGGGTGTTGATATAGCTGTGTTTAGGCATGGCTACATGGACCTGTTACATTGACTAGAAGGGTGTTGATATAGCTGTGTTTAGGCATGGCTACATGGACCTGTTACACTAGAAGGGTGTTGATATAGCTGTGTTTAGGCATGGCTACATGGACCTGTTACACTAGAAGGGTGTTGATATAGCTGTGTTTAGGCATGGCTACATGGACCTGTTACATTGACTAGAAGGGTGTTGATATAGCTGTGTTTAGGCATGGCTACATGGACCTGTTACATTGACTAGAAGGGTGTTGATATAGCTGTGTTTAGGCATGGCTACATGGACCTGTTACACTAGAAGGGTGTTGATATAGCTGTGTTTAGGCATGGCTACATGGACCTGTTACACTAGAAGGGTGTTGATATAGCTGTGTTTAGGCATGGCTACATGGACCTGTTACACTAGAAGGGTGTTGATATAGCTGTGTTTAGGCATGGCTACATGGACCTGTTACACTAGAAGGGTGTTGATATAGCTGTGTTTAGGCATGGCTACATGGACCTGTTACACTAGAAGGGTGTTGATATAGCTGTGTTTAGGCATGGCTACATGGACCTGTTACACTAGAAGGGTGTTGATATAGCTGTGTTTAGGCATGGCTACATGGACCTGTTACACTAGAAGGGTGTTGATATAGCTGTGTTTAGGCATGGCTACATGGACCTGTTACACTAGAAGGGTGTTGATATAGCTGTGTTTAGGCATGGCTACATGGACCTGTTACACTAGAAGGGTGTTGATATAGCTGTGTTTAGCATGGCTACATGGACCTGTTACACTAGAAGGGTGTTGATATAGCTGTGTTTAGGCATGGCTACATGGACCTGTTACACTAGAAGGGTGTTGATATAGCTGTGTTTAGGCATGGCTACATGGACCTGTTACATTGACTAGAAGGGTGTTGATATAGCTGTGTTTAGGCATGGCTACATGGACCTGTTACATTGTCTAGAAGGGTGTTGATATAGCTGTGTTTAGGCATGGCTACATGGACCTGTTACATTGACTAGAAGGGTGTTGATATAGCTGTGTTTAGGCATGGCTACATGGACCTGTTACACTAGAAGGGTGTTGATATAGCTGTGTTTAGGCATGGCTACATGGACCTGTTACACTAGAAGGGTGTTGATATAGCTGTGTTTAGGCATGGCTACATGGACCTGTTACATTGACTAGAAGGGTGTTGATATAGCTGTGTTTAGGCATGGCTACATGGACCTGTTACACTAGAAGGGTGTTGATATAGCTGTGTTTAGGCATGGCTACATGGACCTGTTACATTGACTAGAAGGGTGTTGATATAGCTGTGTTTAGGCATGGCTACATGGACCTGTTACATTGACTAGAAGGGTGTTGATATAGCTGTGTTTAGACATGGCTACATGGACCTGTTACACTAGAAGGGTGTTGATATAGCTGTGTTTAGGCATGGCTACATGGACCTGTTACACTAGAAGGGTGTTGATATAGCTGTGTTTAGACATGGCTACATGGACCTGTTACATTGACCAGAAGGGTGTTGATATAGCTGTGTTTAGGCATGGCTACATGGACCTGTTACATTGACTAGAAGGGTGTTGATATAGCTGTGTTTAGGCATGGCTACATGGACCTGTTACATTGACTAGAAGGGTGTTGATATAGCTGTGTTTAGGCATGGCTACATGTACCTGTTACACTAGAAGGGTGTTGATATAGCTGTGTTTAGGCATGGCTACATGGACCTGTTACACTAGAAGGGTGTTGATATAGCTGTGTTTAAGCATGGCTACATGGACCTGTTACATTGACTAGAAGGGTGTTGATATAGCTGTGTTTAGGCATGGCTACATGGACCTGTTACATTGACTAGAAGGGTGTTGATATAGCTGTGTTTAGGCATGGCTACATGGACCTGTTACACTAGAAGGGTGTTGATATAGCTGTGTTTAGGCATGGCTACATGGACCTGTTACATTGACCAGAAGGGTGTTGATATAGCTGTGTTTAGGCATGGCTACATGGACCTGTTACATTGACCAGAAGGGTGTTGATATAGCTGTGTTTAGGCATGGCTACATGGACCTGTTACACTAGAAGGGTGTTGATATAGCTGTGTTTAGGCATGGCTACATGGACCTGTTACACTAGAAGGGTGTTGATATAGCTGTGTTTAGGCATGGCTTCATGGACCTGTTACACTGTCTAGAAGGGTGTTGATATAGCTGTGTTTAAGCATGGCTACATGGACCTGTTACATTGACTAGAAGGGTGTTGATATAGCTGTGTTTAGGCATGGCTACATGGACCTGTTACATTGACTAGAAGGGTGTTAATATAGTTGTGTTTAGGCATGGCTACATGGACCTGTTACATTGTCTAGAAGGGTGTTGATATAGCTGTGTTTAGGCATGGCTTCATGGACCTGTTACACTGTCTAGAAGGGTGTTGATATAGCTGTGTTTAGGCATGGCTACATGGACCTGTTACACTAGAAGGGTGTTGATATAGCTGTGTTTAGGCATGGCTACATGGACCTGTTACACTAGAAGGGTGTTGATATAGCTGTGTTTAGGCATGGCTACATGGACCTGTTACATTGACTAGAAGGGTGTTGATATAGCAGTTTGGGCATGGCTACATGGACCTGTTACATTGACTAGAAGGGTGTTGATATAGCTGTGTTTAGGCATGGCTACATGGACCTGTTACACTAGAAAGGTGTTGATATAGCTGTGTTTAGGCATGGCTACATGGACCTGTTACATTGACCAGAAGGGTGTTGATATAGCTGTGTTTAGGCATGGCTACATGGACCTGTTACACTAGAAGGGTGTTGATATAGCTGTGTTTAGGCATGGCTACATGGACCTGTTACACTAGAAGGGTGTTGATATAGCTGTGTTTAGGCATGGCTACATGGACCTGTTACACTAGAAGGGTGTTGATATAGCTGTGTTTAGGCATGGCTACATGGACCTGTTACATTGACTAGAAGGGTGTTGATATAGCTGTGTTTAGGCATGGCTACATGGACCTGTTACACTAGAAGGGTGTTGATATAGCTGTGTTTAGGCATGGCTACATGGACCTGTTACACTAGAAGGGTGTTGATATAGCTGTGTTTAGGCATGGCTACATGGACCTGTTACATTGACTAGAAGGGTGTTGATATAGCTGTGTTTAGGCATGGCTACATGGACCTGTTACATTGACTAGAAGGGTGTTGATATAGCTGTGTTTAGACATGGCTACATGGACCTGTTACACTAGAAGGGTGTTGATATAGCTGTGTTTAGGCATGGCTACATGGACCTGTTACACTAGAAGGGTGTTGATATAGCTGTGTTTAGGCATGGCTACATGGACCTGTTACATTGACCAGAAGGGTGTTGATATAGCTGTGTTTAGGCATGGCTACATGGACCTGTTACATTGACTAGAAGGGTGTTGATATAGCTGTGTTTAGGCATGGCTACATGGACCTGTTACACTAGAAGGGTGTTGATATAGCTGTGTTTAGGCATGGCTACATGGACCTGTTACACTAGAAGGGTGTTGATATAGCTGTGTTTAGGCATGGCTACATGGACCTGTTACACTAGAAGGGTGTTGATATAGCTGTGTTTAGGCATGGCTACATGGACCTGTTACATTGACCAGAAGGGTGTTGATATAGCTGTGTTTAGGCATGGCTACATGGACCTGTTACACTAGAAGGGTGTTGATATAGCTGTGTTTAGGCATGACTACATGGACCTGTTACATTGACTAGAAGGGTGTTGATATAGCTGTGTTTAGGCATGGCTACATGGACCTGTTACACTAGAAGGGTGTTGATATAGCTGTGTTTAGGCATGGCTACATGGACCTGTTACACTAGAAGGTGTTGATATAGCAGTGTTTGGGCATGGCTACATGGACCTGTGTTTAGACATGGCTACATGGACCTGTTACACAGGGTGTTGACTAGAAGGGTGTTGGCTGTGTTGATATGGAGCTGTGTTTAGGCATGGCTACATGGACCTGTTACACTAGAAGGGTGTTGATATAGCTGTGTTTAGGCATGGCTACATGGACCTGTTACACTAGAAGGGTGTTGGCTGTGTTTGATATGGAGCTGTGTTTAGGCATGGCTACATGGACCTGTTACACTAGAAGGGTGTTGATATAGCTGTGTTTAGGCATGGCTACATGGACCTGTTACACTAGAAGGGTGTTGATATAGCTGTGTTTAGGCATGGCTACATGGATATAGCTAGAAGGGTGTGATATAGCTGTGTTTTGGCATGGCTACATGGACCTGTTACACTAGAAGGGTGTTGATATAGCTGTGTTTAGGCATGGCTACATGGACCTGTTACATTGTCTAGAAGGGTGTTGATATAGCTGTGTTTAGGCATGGCTACATGGACCTGTTACACTAGAAGGGTGTTGATATAGCTGTGTTTAGGCATGGCTACATGGACCTGTTACACTAGAAGGGTGTTGATATAGCTGTGTTTAGGCATGGCTACATGGACCTGTTACACTAGAAGGGTGTTGATATAGCTGTGTTTAGGCATAGCTACATGGACCTGTTACATTGACTAGAAGGGTGTTGATATAGCTGTGTTTAGGCATGGCTACATGGACCTGTTACACTAGAAGGGTGTTGATATAGCTGTGTTTAGGCATGGCTTCCTTGTTTTGAGTCTGTTCAGTGTGTTTCTCATTCTGCTGGAGTTGACCTAGTATTTTATATAAAAGCTACCTTACACCTTCAGTTGTTTCTACATTTGTAACTCACCAACCAAAAATTACAATATGCTGTTTTACATGGTGTTATTTGTGCTGGTCTAATTCCTAAAATAGAAAAGTGTGTTCTCTGATAGGAATAATAGTTCATATGGTGCTCTTAGATGTCCCAGGTTTGTGCCATTGATGAAGAAATAATTTCCTCATTACTTACATTCAGATGTTTATATGTTATGTATAAAAGGCACATGCATGCATCGTTTACTATTTAGATTTCATTAAAACAATTGAATTGTTGGAGTTAAGGTGTGTGGTAGTTATTTCTTTATTATCAAATGAGGAGAGACAATACTCATCACACAAGTCAGATTTATACATAAACTAATCTTAATTCACTTAGTAATAAGGAAAGCAGGTCACACCACACACACAAGTTAATGATGTGAGTACCCTGCAATAGTGATGGCTGGTCAACGAACCACCCTTATATGATTCGTTGAGAGCCCCGACACAAACGAAACAAATATATTGTATAGCAAAGATACACCCCCTTAGTCTACATGACAAACAACAGATGGTGTGGAATCAAATCAAATCAAATGTTATTTGTCACATACACATGGTTAGCAGATGTTAATGCGAGTGTAGCGAAATGCTTGTGCTTCTAGTTCCGACAATGCAGTGATAACCAACAAGTAATCTAACTAACAATTCCAAAACTACTGTCTTATACACAGTGTAAGGGGACAAAGAATATGTACATAAGGATATATGAATGAGTGATGGTACAGGGCAGCATACAGTAGATGGTATCGAGTACAGTATATACATATGAGATGAGTATGTAGACAAAGTAAACAAAGTGGCATAGTTAAAGTGGCTAGTGATACATGTATTACATAAGGATGCAGCCGATGATATAGAGTACAGTATATACGTATGCATATGAGATGAATAATGTAGGGTAAGTAACATTATATAAGGTAGCATTGTTTAAAGTGGCTAGAGATATATTTACATCATTTCCCATCAATTCCCATTATTAAAGTGGCTGGAGTTGGGTCAGTGTCAATGACAGTGTGTTGGCAGCAGCCACTCAATGTTAGTGGTGGCTGTTTAACAGTCTGATGGCCTTGAGATAGAAGCTGTTTTTCAGTCTCTCGGTCCCAGCTTTGATGCACCTGTACTGACCTCGCCTTCTGGATGATAGCGGGGTGAACAGGCAGTGGCTCGGGTGGTTGATGTCCTTGATGATCTTTATGGCCTTCCTGTAACATCGGGTGGTGTAGGTGTCCTGGAGGGCAGGTAGTTTGCCCCCGGTGATGCGTTGTGCAGACCTCACTACCCTCTGGAGAGCCTTACGGTTGAGGGCGGAGCAGCGGTGATACAGCCCGCCAGGATGCTCTCGATTGTGCATCTGTAGAAGTTTGTGAGTGCTTTTGGTGACAAACCAAATTTCTTCAGCCTCCTGAGGTTGAAGAGGCGCTGCTGCGCCTTCTTCACGACGCTGTCAGTGTGAGTGGACCAATTCAGTTTGTCTGTGATGTGTATGCCGAGGAACTTAAAACTTGCTACCCTCTCCACTACTGTTCCATCGATGTGGATAGGGGGGTGTTCCCTCTGCTGTTTCCTGAAGTCCACAATCATCTCCTTAGTTTTGTTGACGTTGAGTGTGAGGTTATTTTCCTGACACCACACTCCGAGGGCCCTCACCTCCTCTCTGTAGGCCGTCTCGTCGTTGTTGGTAATCAAGCCTACCACTGTTGTGTCGTCCGCAAACTTGATGATTGAGTTGGAGGCGTGCGTGGCCACGCAGTCGTGGGTGAACAGGGAGTACAGGAGAGGGCTCAGAACGCACCCTTGTGGGGCCCCGTGTTGAGGATCAGCGGGGAGGAGATGTTGTTGCCTACCCTCACCACCTGGGGGCGGCCCGTCAGGAAGTCCAGTACCCAGTTGCACAGGGCGGGGTCGAGACCCAGGGTCTCGAGCTTGATGACGAGCTTGGAGGGTACTATGGTGTTGAATGCCGAGCTGTAGTCGATGAACAGCATTCTCACATAGGTATTCCTCTTGTCCAGGTGGGTTAGGGCAGTGTGCAGTGTGGTTGAGATTGCGTCGTCTGTGGACCTATTTGGGCGGTAAGCAAATTGGAGTGGGTCTAGGGTGTCAGGTAGGGTGGAGGTGATATGGTCCTTGACTAGTCTCTCAAAGCACTTCATGATGACGGAAGTGAGTGCTACGGGGCGGTAGTCGTTTAGCTTAGTTACCTTAGCTTTCTTGGGAACAGGAACAATGGTGGCCCTCTTGAAGCATGTGGGAACAGCAGACTGGTATAGGGATTGATTGAATATGTCCGTAAACACACCGGCCAGCTGGTCTGCGCATGCTCTGAGGGCGCGGCTGGGGATGCCGTCTGGGCCTGCAGCCTTGCGAGGGTTAACACGTTTAAATGTCTTACTCACCTCGGCTGCAGTGAAGGAGAGACCGCATGTTTTCGTTGCAGGCCGTGTCAGTGGCACTGTATTGTCCTCAAAGCGGGCAAAAAGTTATTTAGTCTGCCTGGGAGCAAGACATCCTGGTTCGTGACTGGGCTGGGTTTCTTCTTGTAGTCCGTGATTGACTGTAGACCCTGCCACATGCCTCTTGTGTCTGAGCCGTTGAATTGAGATTCTACTTTGTCTCTGTACTGACGCTTAGCTTGTTTAATAGCCTTGCGGAGGGAATAGCTGCATTGTTTATATTCGGTCATGTTACCAGACACCTTGCCCTGATTAAAAGCAGCGGTTCGCGCTTTCAGTTTCACGCGAATGCTGCCATCAATCCACGGTTTCTGGTTTGGGAATGTTTTTATCGTTGCTATGGGAACGACATATTCAACGCACGTTCTAATGAACTCGCACACCGAATCCGCGTATTCGTCAATATTTTTATCTGACGCAATACGAAACATGTCCCAGTCCACGTGATGGAAGCAGTCTTGGAGTGTGGAGTCAGCTTGGTCGGACCAGCGTTGGACAGACCACCCCTGGTTGCGCAATCGATATGCTGATAAAATTTAGGGAGTCTTGTTTTCAGATTAGCTTTGTTAAAATCCCCAGCTACAATGAATGCAGCCTCCGGATAAATGGTTTCCAGTTTGCAAAGAGTTAAATAAAGTTTGTTCAGAGCCATCGATGTGTCTGCTTGGGGGGGGGGGTATATACGGCTGTGATTATAATCGAAGAGAATTCTCTTGGTAGATAATGCGGTCTACATTTGATTGTGAGGAATTCTAAATCAGGTGAACAGAAGGATTTGAGTTCCTGTATGTTTCTTTCATCACACCATGTCTCGTTAGTCATGAGGCATACGCCCCCGCCACTCTTCTTACCAGAAAGATGTTTGTTTCTGTCTGCGCGATGCGTGGAGAAACCCGTTGGCTGCACCGCCCCGGATAGCGTCTTCCCAGTGAGCCATGTTTCGGTGAAGCAGAGGATGTTACAGTCTCTGATGTCCCTCTGGAATGCTACCCTTGCTCGGATTTCATCAACCTTGTTGTCAAGAGACTGGACATTGGCAAGAAGAATGCTAGGTAGTGGTGCGCGATGTGCCAGTGTCCTGAGTCTGACCAGAAGACCGCTACGTTTCCCTCTTTTACGAAGTCGTTTTTTTGGGGGGTCGCTGCATGCGATCCATTCCGTTGACCTGCTTGTAAGGCAGAACACAGGATCCGCGTCGCGGAAAACATATTCTTGGTCGTACTGATGGTGAGTTGACGCTGATCTTATATTCAGTAGTTCTTCTCAACTGTATGTAATGAAACCTAAGATGACCTGGGGTACTAATGTAAGAAATAACACGTAAAAAAAACAAAAAACTGCATAGTTTCCTAGGAACGCGAAACGAGGCGGCCATCTCTGTCGGCGCCGGGTCACAAGGTTAGGATTTGCATCAAATAAATGGACAGTAGACAGTATTTGCTGTAAAGACTGTTCTTATTGTGTGGAAACCAGGGTCTGGCCCCCCAAAACAAAGTTCCTCTCATCATTATCCATACAGGAGCCATCTCTATCCTGGTACCTCCCAGCACACAAACACCAACTCATGCTATGGAATGCGTTCTTTAGGTTTTATCACCAAAGGTATGGTAAATCCACGGTCAGCATTGAGCCCCCAGAGGCCCAATTCAGAAGACCATGCCCAGATGACAGTGTTATAAGACCCCTATTCTATTCCACAAAACAACCATTTGATGCAATAACAGTATTATAACACCATCTTGTAATTCCGCTCTCACAGGTGTTTGACGTGATTGATGGGTGACTGGTGCATTCTGGTAAAAACAATATGCTTATTCATTCATGATTATGGATACATTCTGCAATGAGTTCATCTGGCTTTGAATCTGCAACAGAACATGTCAACAAGTTAGTTCTCAATTGCTTTAATACAGCAGTGCATTCTAACACTATGCCAACTTATTCATATAGCTGGCTGACAGCAAACGTGTCAGCTAGAGATGAAGTGCAAGAGCTTTCAGGGATGTGTAGTCTACGTGCAAGAGCTTGCAGGGATTTGTAGTCTACGTGCAAGAGCTTGCAGGGATTTGTAGTCTACGTGCAAGAGCTTTCAGGGATTTGTAGTCTACGTGCAAGAGCTTGCAGGGATTTGTAGTCTACGTGCAAGAGCTTGCAGGGATTTGTAGTCTACGTGCAAGAGCTTTCAGGGATGTGTAGTCTACGTGCAAGAGCTTTCAGGGATTTGTAGTCTACGTGCAAGAGCTTGCAGGGATTTGTAGTCTACGTGCAAGAGCTTGCAGGGATTTGTAGTCTACGTGCAAGAGCTTTCAGGGATTTGTAGTCTACGTGCAAGAGCTTGCAGGGATTTGTAGTCTACGTGCAAGAGCTTTCAGGGATGTGTAGTCTACGTGCAAGAGCTTGCAGGGATGTGTAGTCTACGTGCAAGAGCTTGCAGGGATGTGTAGTCTACGTGCAAGAGCTTTCAGGGATGTGTAGTCTACGTGCAAGAGCTTGCAGGGATGTGTAGTCTACGTGCAAGAGCTTGCAGGGATGTGTAGTCTACGTGCAAGAGCTTGCAGGGATGTGTAGTCTACGTGCAAGAGCTTGCAGGGATTTGTAGTCATGATGTCTACTTGATGCTAATTAGCATTTTGGAATCCGAGAGTAAATAGAGCTGAATATATAGATAAAAGTCTCCTTGTCTGAGAGAGATTTACACGAGAGCGAACCATTTCCATGTTTGACTGCTCGGTTTTATGACACGTCCACTGTGGGGCTATGTGTGTATGTGTGTTTGTGTGTATGGGTGTATGTGTGTTTGTGTGTATGATGTGTGTGTTTGTGTGTATGGGTGTATGTGTGTTTGTGTGTATGGGTGTATGTGTGTTTGTGTGTATGGGTGTATGTGTGTTTGTGTGTATGTGTGTATGTGTGGGCCATGTGAGTGCTTATATTTAAGTACACGTCCATATTGAGACACCCTCAGAGAGTGGAGTCACGGCCAGGGTCTGCCATTACCAACGGTGTCCCTGGTGCAATTAGGGTTAAGTGCCTTGCTCAAGGGCACATCAACAGATTTTTTTTACCTTGTCGGTTCAGTTATAAGTAGCAACCTTTCAGTTACTGGCCCAACGCTCTAACCGCTAGGCTACCTGCTGCCACGTGTGTGTGTGTGTGTGTGTGTGTGTGTGTGTGTGTGTGTGTGTGTGTGTGTGTGTGTGTGTGTGTGTGTGTGTGTGTGTGTGTGTGTGTGTGTGTGTGTGTGTGTGTGTGTGTGTGTGTGTAAATCATACATCTAACCTTGGATCCCACACTGGGGTGATAATGTTACTTGATCTGTGTACTATAAGCCAGGCCAGCTATACAGTGACACATAATCTTCCATTATCAGTCACGTAACGTCATTATAATGGATAAGAAATATAGACTAAAAGGCTATGTCGATGGGAAAAACATTCTCTCAATAGAAAGGAAGACATATCCACACAGTAATGGGGACTCAATAATCATGGACTGCTTGGGTATAGGATTCAACGCGTCTTTTATTGTAGGAGGGGAACTCGCCTTCTCCGTTGTATTGCATTCTACAATATATGAACGCGTAGCATAAAGAGAAATATTGTCTTCCTGGTTGCCTTCAGTAATGTTGTCATAAAAGATCACCCCAGTTGAGCGCATAACGTAATGCAGTTATGATGTATCATTTCTCCCTAACATCATCATTCCGTTGTAGCCTAGTACGTACTCACACAGAGACGTTAGGAGAACGATGGTGACACAGCAATGAAACGGTCATTATCTCTATCTTGTCTTCTCCTCTCCCTTTATCCAACTATCCCTCCCTCAAAGCATCCTTCCATTAAATCTATAGAAGACTAATGTATGGTGCTTTCAGCACCTCGTGGTCGTACCGAGAAGAGCCACACAAAAGCGCATCATTCCCGGCTCCTGCGAGCCATTAACAAAGCCTCGACAGACAATTTACTCACCTCTGACAATGGCGAGTAGGCACAGCAGCAGCGTCCAAGCGCCCATCGCTGCTCAGATGCGTGCGTACGTGTGCGCTCCGAACCAAAAGGTGCTCACTCGAACTGCGAATGCCTCCGGAACACACGCAGTGTTCTTTTCTTGATATTCCGTTATTAATTCTTCACTCAGTACCTGTCATGGTTCCGTCAGGTCTTCTCAGTACAGACATAGTTTTTATTCGTGTGTAAAATCTCCAGGTATACTTGGGAGTCGAGTCGAGCTGGATTGGCTGTCCGTGTTGTGTTTAACAGCCTGGTCTCATAGACTAGACGTAACATAGTAAATGTAAATCGGGGATATTCAAATGAGTTTGTTATGGTTTGGTATGGTTACATAAGACAGAAGATTACTTAAGGCAAAAACTAAAGTAGGGTGGTTGGTCCAGGTGGATGGGTGGTTTAATTTGAAGGTTGATGGGTGGGAATATAACGCAAAAGTATAGCAACCCAAAAGTTGCATTTCGAATCTCATCACGGACAACTTTAGCATTTTAACGAATTACCAATTTTGCAACTTCTTATGACTTTTGATCTATTTTGCAACTATTTAGCATGTTAGCTAACCCTTTCCCTGACCCTAACCTTAACCTAACTCCTAACCTTAACACTAACCCCTAGCCTATGGCATTGTTAACCACCTAGCTAATGTTACTGTTAGGATTTTGTAACATATGATACGTTTGCAATTTTGTAGCATATTGTAAGAATTGCAAAAATAACATATTGTACAAATTGCAATTTGTAAGATATCATATGAAATGAATGATGGACATCCACTAATT
>NC_068454.1:80542637-80647637 GCF_023373465.1 Oncorhynchus keta
TGGTCCAGTAGTCTGGCTGTGGTCCAGTAGCCTCTCTGTGGTCCAGTAGCCTCTCTGTGGTCCAGTAGTCTGGCTGTGGTCCAGTAGCCTCTCTGTGGTCCAGTAGCCTCTCTGTGGTCCAGTAGTCTGGCTGTGGTCCAGTAGCCTCTCTGTGGTCCAGTAGCCTCTCTGTGGTCCAGTAGCCTCTCTGTGGTCCAGTAGCTTCTCTGTGGTCCAGTAGCCTCTCTGTGGTCCAGTAGTCTGGCTGTGGTCCAGTAGCCTCTCTGTGGTCCAGTAGCCTGGCTGTGGTCCAGTAGCCTCTCTGTGGTCTAGTGTAGCTCCCTTCAGTAACCACGAGCACAACCGTTCCTTGATTTTAACTGGCGGCTTTATTCTGTAGTTTTAGTCAGAATTATCACCTTCCGTGAGAACTATAAAGTAAATGAAAAATACAGTTAAGCACACTCTTACGACCTTATCTTACGAGTGACTTATTAGCTTGGTATAACTCTGAAGTGCTTACATACATAACAGTTTAACCGGCGTTATAACAGGTTCAGATTAACACATGAATAAAGGAACAAATACCTCATTGGCTGCTTATTACAGAAGGGAGGAAATTAAACTTCACACTTATTATTCCTGGCATGAATTCACACTTCATCCTAACATACACTCTTCAACCATTATGAACTACACCCGATGACATGAAAACTTAGCTAACGCAGCGCAGGATTGCCTTCCCTCCAAAGGTGTGTTGCTACAATAAGGATCCCCGTTACAACAGTATTAGCTACGTAGTTCCGCTTGTATTATCATTTCCCCGCACAGCGGACACATAAACAATTCAAACAAAAGACAACGACATAACCTGTAAGTCTAACTGTCAGTTACACTCCCACCAATCACCAGTGATTTCTGTGAAAGGGGTCTGCAGGTTTCTTGATCGGCTTCCAGGAGGGTGACTGTCTTATGGATGGGCCTCTCCAGACAGGTGGGTTTGGTGATGCGTTTACCTCTCTCATCTTCGGTTGAGTCGCTGATCAGTAACTTGAATCTTCTCACCCGGCCATCCTGTCCCGGGTACACTTCTGTAACCTTTGCCAATTTCCACTGGTTGCGTGGTGCAGTATCATCTTGCAAAATGACAATGTCATTAATCCTTGCGTTTCTTCAGTCTTTACTCCATTTCTGTCTGTGTTGGAGGTTTAATGCGTTGAATACGGTTAGCTACAAAGACGTGGAATCTTCTGGCTTCATTGTTGATGTAGCCAAGAACTACCTTCGACTCTGTCCAGAAGTATTCCTGTAGACCTTGTATCTCTAACTCCTTTTTGAGCATGTCACTTGTTCGAACAGCTACCACCGCTGCTGAAAGTTCCAGTCGTGGTATGGTCGTAACCTTGGAAGGGGCGACTCTCGACTTTGCCATAACTAGGGAGCAATGAACTTCTCCTGCGGTGCTGATTGTTCTGAGGTATGAGCACTCTCCATAACCTGAGGTACTAGCGTCGGAGAAGTGATGGAGCTCATAACTCTGCACCTCCTTGAAACTTGATGGCAAGTAGCTTCGTTGGATCCTTACTTCAGACAAGTTTTGTAGACCTTGGAGCCAGAATTCCCACTGGGAACGTAGGTCATCTGGAAGGGGGTCATCCCAGTCGATTCTGTCACGACACATCCGCTGCAAGATCTGCTTCCCCACCAGGACAAAGGGTGCCACAAACCCAAGCGGATCATATACAGAGGCTACTGTAGACAACACTCCTCTTCTTGTGAGTGGGCGTTCCTTGACAACTACTCTAAACTGGAACTCGTCTGATGCGACACACCACAGTACACCAAGCGCTCTCTCCATGTGTGGTTCACCCAGAGCCATATCCAGGTCTTTGGCACCCTTGGCACGTTCTTCCTTGGGAATTGTGGCTATAACTTCCTTGCTGTTAGAGATAAACTTGTGCAACCGAAGTTTGCCGATGCTGCAAAGCTCTCTTGCTTCTTTCCCCAGCTGGGCCGCTTCAGCTTCAGACGATACGCTCGTCAACCCATCATCAACATAAAAGTTCCTTTCTATGAACTGGATAGACTTCTCGCTGAAGCTTCCTCGTCCTTCGGCAGCAAGATGTTTGAGACCATAGTTGGCGCAACCAGGAGATGAAGCTGCGCCGAACAAGTGGACCTTCATACGATACGCTGAGGGTTGAGACTCTAGATCTCCGTTCTCCCACCAAAGGAACCGTAGATAATCTTGGTCTTCTGCTTTCACATGAAACTGGTGGAACATGCACTCTACGTCACACATGATTGCAACTGGACCCTTATGAAAACGACAAAGGATGCCCAGCAATGTGTTTGTCAACTCTGGACCGGTAAGGAGATGATCATTCAAGGACGTCTCTCGAAACTTAGCTGAGCAGTCAAAGACGACTCGTATCTTCCCAGGCTTTTGTGGGTGATAAACTCCATGGTGCGGGATATACCATGCTGGATGCTTGTTAATTTCCTCTTTAGAGACCTTCTCAGCATCTCCACAAGCTATAGTCTCTTCCATGAATGCTGTGTAGTCCTTGTAGTACTGCTTGTCTCTCCTTAGGCTCCTTTCCAGGCACTTGAGTCGGTGAACTGCACATGTTTTATTGTTCGGCAGATTGGGTCTTTCTTCCTTAAACGGCAGCGGCATCTCATAATGTCCATTGTCCTTACGTCTGATGCCCTCTTTCATTTTCTTCAGGAACCGGATATCCTCTTGAGATATGAGGTCCTCTTCTGCAGGTCTCTCGTTGAAGTCAGATTCAAGCGTCTTGATAATGTCCAGTGTTGTGATTACCTCTCTTGCATGTGTTCTACAAACATAGTGTACTTGATTTGTGAGGTTGGAAGAAGATTGAAGGCTTGGCATCACCTGTCTAACGATAACCCGATGACTCACTCCAATAGGGTCGCCATAGTCGATACATGGATTTCCATAGCCGACTATGCTCCAGCCAAGATCTGTTCTCTGAGCAAAAGGCTGATTTCCCTTACCAGACACAATTTCTCTTGGAAGGAGAGCCTGGGAGCAGTTGTAGCCAATTAAGAGACCGACATCACAGCTCTGTTGAGGAGCAATCTCCTCTGCAATGTGTTCAAGATGAGACCATGCTCTTGCAGTCTCTGGAGTAGGAATATGATCTCTGTTTGCAGGAATAAACTCTCTCGAGTAGGTCGTTGGCAGAGGGATTTTCTTCTCCAAGTAAAACCCTCTAACCTGCAAACCAGACAGCTTCTGGCAGGGCACAGTGGTATTTCTTGAAGCCATTGTAGAGAGTTTCAGTTGGACTGGCTCCTTCCTTGTATTGAGAGCCTTTGTTGTCTCTTCAAGGATAAAAGTGGTGTCGCTCTGGGTGTCAAGAAGTGCATACACAAGAACTTCACGATCTGGCTCACTTGTGGTTGACACCCATACTGGAATGATTGTGGAGGTGTGAGTGTTAATGTCCCTTACGACTCTGTTAGATATGGCCTCACTTGACGCTCTTGTCCCCTTATCTTGTGAGGTCTTCCTATCCCTTAACCTTTCTTTAGTACGATCTTCGTGCAGGCAGGATGGATGCCTCCTCTGACACGTGTCGCAGGTGTTCCTGTTATCACAATCTTTCGATCGATGGCCAGGCCTTAAACAGCCAAAGCACAATTTATTCTCTTGAACAAACTTCTGTCGCTCTGCGGTGGGCTTATCCATGAACTTCCAGCATTTGTGGAGACTGTGACCTGACTTCTCACAGAAGACACAACTAGTAACAGTATCTTTCTCATCAGAGTTAGTTGCTAATACCCTTACTCCGGGGTTTTGAATCCTTGGCGTCTTAAGTTTCCCATCTTCACTTGGTTTCAAAGCATGAAGGGATGTTACAGGATTGCAAGCAATCTTGGCTTCTCTTGTGAGAAACTTCACAAACTGACTGAAGCTAGGAAAGATCTCCGTTTCTTCTAAGATGTCTGTGACCTTTCTATTCCATCTTGAAGTTAGCCAATCTGGAAGTTTAGCGAGGATCTTTTGGTTTTCATTACAGTCATTAAGCACCTCCAGGCCCTTATTCTGAGACATAGCAGCTTCACAGCTGCGAAGAAAGTCTACAAGGTCTCTAAGTTCAAGACTGTCCTTGGATCCTATCGTAGGCCATGCATTGAGCTTATCTCTGAAAGACTTGGCGATGAAGAATTTGTTTCCGTACCTTTCTTCAAGAATGGTCCAAGCAGCATGGTAGGCTGATTCTGTTCCTAACATAAAGTAACTTTCGATGGCTTTCTTGGCAGGCCCACCGACATATTTTCTTAAGTAATATATCTTCTCAGTTGTTGGTATGTTCTTCCTGTCTATCAGAGTCTGAAAAGAGACCTTCCAGTCAGTGTACGAGAGAGGCTCTCCATTGAATGTTACTGGTTCTGGTATGGGGAGGCGGCTTTCACTGATTGCTTCCGCTAGTAACCTGAACATGGTCTTGGTGCCATCTTCTTGCTGTGTGCTTGTCACAACATGTTGTGGTGAGAGACTGTGAAATGAGCCACTTCTGTGCATGACTTCTTTCACATACTTGCAGTTAGAGAGTAGTTCTCTCTTCTCGTCCTCTGAGTTTTCATCTTGCTCATACACTTGCATTCGCGCCTTGGCAGCATTTAGTTTCTTGAGCACTTCTAGGTGCTCTAACTCTCTACGCTTGTCTTCTAGTGTCCTTCGTCTGGCAGCATTTTCTACCTCTAACTTGACTCGCAGCCTAGCTTCTTCTAAGCTGCGTTTCACAGCCTCAGCTTCTTGCTCCGCTGTCCTCTTCTTATCTTCATCTTCGAGTCGCTGAAGCTCTTCTAGTTGGCGTTCTTGCTTAACCATTACTTCTAAAGCTGCTTGGTTAGCAGCAACTTCCGCCGCAGCCTCTTGTCTCTTGACAGATGACACGCTTGAGCATCTGGAGTTGACCTTTGAGTTGTTTTGAGACTGGGAGGAAGCACTTGAGGGCTGATAGTTGGGACTTGACTTATGTGAGAGTTCGGACATGCACAAGGAATTGCTGTCCTTCCAGTGCAACTCTATCTGGTTACTTTGACCTTCTTCCCTGCCTTTTAAATGACACCTTACAGTCTTGATAATAGACATTGTAACTGCTTCACAAGTATCAACTCTGCGTCGTATATCGTTGTCGGGAATGTCGATTTGACGCAAATTTACATAGACACGGTTTAGCTCTGTAGAGGTATGGCTAATCTTGTTTAAGAGGTCTTCTAGTAGGTCTTCAGAGCAACAACCTGTCAGTGACAGTTTTGCTTCCTTTACCAGAGCCTTCCACTTCTCATAGCTGACCCTGAAACGTTGTTCGAGCTGTCTCCACCTTTCGTCGCGCAGTTCTCTGCCCTTTTCAGTTAACCTGCGGACCCTCTCACCTTTTCGTGGCTCTTGTTGTGCTACCTCTTCCTGCTGCTCTGTTTGTTCTGATGAAGGCTCGAAGTTTGCGAGGTGTTGCTGCAGCTGCTCAACTTGACCCACCCCATCTCTATCACCTTTAGTGAAACTACCTCTTTCTGACATTCTAAATCAAGTCAAATCAATTCTAGCTAAGGTTTGGATAAGTGAGTAGGTAATTTATACTCTAATTCACTGTAATTTATACCTCAGTACATGGTATAAACATGTATAATGCTTGAAACAAAGGCTTGAACAAACACCTTACCAAACAATTACACTATTAACTTACAGGTGAAAATAGAATTAATAGGTGTACGCTGACCCTTAATGTTTGTGACTATATATATATATATTTAGTCAATATCAAATAATATTTTTCAGTAATACACATACCAGCGATACATTAAGATAGAAAGAGCAAATGCATAATACCAGAGTCTTTATGAAATAGACAACTATCTCCAGTCCTTACGAATTGTGATCTTAAAGTCTCTTATTAGCTGTTCAGAAGGCTAGGACCACCTTCAAACACCTTGACTTGTACTTGCGTGTCTGACTTTCCTGTTAGTCTTGACCTTATGTTGCCTCACGATGCTTCCTTATGTGGAGATTTTCTTCTTAGTTTGCAGGTAGGTGCAAAACTCTTATCTGGCAGATGACAAGGTCTACCAGGATTTGGGAATCTTGTAGATGTTTTACAGCTGGATGAGATTCTTCTTTCTCTCTTGCTCGTGAAGAGCATTGAGTTCTCACTGTAGCTCCCTTCAGTAACCACGAGCACAACCGTTCCTTGATTTTAACTGGCGGCTTTATTCTGTAGTTTTAGTCAGAATTATCACCTTCCGTGAGAACTATAAAGTAAATGAAAAATACAGTTAAGCACACTCTTACGACCTTATCTTACGAGTGACTTATTAGCTTGGTATAACTCTGAAGTGCTTACATACATAACAGTTTAACCGGCGTTATAACAGGTTCAGATTAACACATGAATAAAGGAACAAATACCTCATTGGCTGCTTATTACAGAAGGGAGGAAATTAAACTTCACACTTATTATTCCTGGCATGAATTCACACTTCATCCTAACATACACTCTTCAACCATTATGAACTACACCCGATGACATGAAAACTTAGCTAACGCAGCGCAGGATTGCCTTCCCTCCAAAGGTGTGTTGCTACAATAAGGATCCCCGTTACAACAGTATTAGCTACGTAGTTCCGCTTGTATTATCATTTCCCCGCACAGCGGACACATAAACAATTCAAACAAAAGACAACGACATAACCTGTAAGTCTAACTGTCAGTTACAGTCTAGTAGTCCGTCTGTGATCCAGTAGTCTGTCTGTTGACTAGTAGTCTGTCTGTGGTCAAGTAGTCTGTCTGTGGACTAGTAGTCTCCTCAATAAATCTCTTTAAGACAGTCACACACACACACACACACACACACACACACACACACACACACACACACACACACACACACCCCACACACACACACACACACACACACACACACACACACACACACACACACACACACACACACACACACACACACACACACACACACACACACACACACACACACACACACACACACACACAGTCACACATGCACAAACACTTTCACTGTTTGTTCACTTCCCTCCTGCTGCTTTTCTACTCCTGTTTCTCTCTATTTTTCCGTCTCTTTCTCAATTAAATTCAATTGACTATTTCTCTCTCTCTCTCCCCCACTACTCTTTATTTATCTGTACTCTCCCTCTCTCTCTCTCTCTCTCTCTCTCTCTCTCTCTCTCCTACCTTCCTATGTGGAAGAAGGAGGGGTGGGGGAGAAAGGTGGAGGAGGGGTTGAGGATGTGGAAGAAGGAGGGGTGGGGGAGAAAGGTGGAGGAGGGGTTGAGGATGTGGAAGAAGGACCGGTGGGGGAGAAAGGTGGAGGTGGGACTGAGGATGTGGAAGAAGAAGGGAGGAGGAGGGAAAAATGTGGAGGAGGGGTTGAGGATGTGGAAGAAGGAGGGAGGGGTAGGGAGAAAGGTGGAGGAGGGGTTGAGGATGTGGAAGAAGGAGGGGTGGGGGAAAAAGGTGGAGGAGGGACTGAGGATGTGGAAGAAGGGAGGGGAGGGAGAAAGGTGGAGGAGGGGTTGAGGATGTGGAAGAAGAAGGGAGGGGTAGAAAGGTGGAGGAGGGACTGAGGATGTGGAAGAAGGTAGGAGGAGGGAGAAAGGTGGAGGAGGGGTTGAGGATGTGGAAGAAGGGAAGGGGAGGGAGAAAGGTGGAGGAGGGGTTGAGGATGTGAAAGAAGAAGGGGGGGAAAGGTGGAGGAGGGGTTGAGGATGTGGAAGAAGGGAGGGGGAGGGAGAAAGGTGGAGGAGGGGTTGAGGATGTGGAAGAAGAAGGGAGGGGGAGGGAGAAAGGTGGAAGAGGGCTTGAGGATGTGGAAGAAGGGAGGAGGAGGGAGAAAGGTGGAAGAGGGGTTGAGGATGTGGAAGAAGAAGGGAGGGGGAGGGAGAATGGTGGAGGAGGGACTGAGGATGTGGAAGAAGAAGGGAGGAGGAGGGAGAAAGGTGGAGTAGGGACCGAGGATGTGAAGAAGAAGGGAGGAGGAGGGAGAAAGGTGGAGTAGGGACTGAGGATGTGGAAGAAGAAGTGAGGAGGAGGGAGAAAGGTGGAGTAGGGACTGAGAATGTGGAAGAAGAAGGGAGGGGAAGGGAGAAAGGTGGAGGAAAGGAGAAATAAGTTCTGATCATCTAGTGATCGTTCTCATTGAGACTTCTGATATGAGAGAGGAACGCCTGTGTCTTAGGGAGAAATAGGGGGGAAGATTTAGTCACTGAAATTAAACGAGGAGAAGCTCACTGGTGTTCAAGTGATGAAGGAAGGAAGTACTGTGGTAAAGGAGGGAGGAATAGGAGACAAACAGAGGGAGGAGAGGAGAGGAGAGGAGAGGAGAGGAGAGGAGAGGAGAAACAGAGGAGCGTAGGAGGGAGGAAAGAGTAAACAAGGTCAACATTAGTGCAGGATGGAAGGAGGAGACGGTCACCGTGGTGACAAAAAGAGAACAGCAAGGGAGGAGAGGAAAATGACCTGTTTCTCTTTCATTCTACTTCTATTTTCACCTCTAACACACACACATAAACAAAGGCACATAAAGACACATTCACACTCAATCACTTTCACGGTGAGATCCTTTTCCTTCCACTCTCTCTATGTACTCTCTCTGTACTCTGTTTGTATTCTCTCTCTCTGTACTTTGTACTCTCTCTCTGTACTCTCTATGGACTCTTTATGTACTCTCTATGTATCCTCTCTCTCTGTACTCTCTCTGTACTCTCTGTACTCTCTCTCTGTACTCTCTCTGTACTCTCTGTACTCTCTCTCTCTGTACTCTATGTATCCTCTCTCTCTGTACTCTCTCTGTACTCTCTGTACTCTCTCTCTGTACTCTCTGTACTCTCTCTGTACTCTCTCTCTCTGTACTCTCTGTACTCTCTCTGTACTCTCTCTCTGTACTCTCTCTGTACTCTATGTACTCTCTCTCTCTCTGTACTCTCTGTACTCTCTCTGTACTCTCTGTACTCTCTCTGTACTCTATGTACTCTCTCTCTCTGTACTCTCTGTACTCTCTCTGTACTCTCTCTCTACTCTCTATGTACTCTCTCTCTGTACTCTCTCTGTATCCTCTCTCTCTCTGTACTCTCTCTCTCTGTACTCTCTCTCCACACTATCTCTGTACTCTCTATGTACTCTCTCTGTACTCTCTCTGTACAATCTATGCACTCTCTCTGTATTGTCGTTGTACTCTGTACTCTCTCTTTGTACTCTCTATGTACTCTCTCTCTCTGTACTCTCTCTATACCCTCTCTCTGTACTGTCTGTACTCTCTCTCTCTGTACTCTCTCTCTCTCTCTGTACTCTCTCTCTGTACTCTCTCTATGTACTCTCTCTGTATCCTCTCTCTCTGTACTCTCTCTCTATACTCTCTCTATGTACTCTCTCTGTACTCTCTCTGTATCCTCTCTCTCTGTACTCTCTCTGTACTCTCTCTGTACAATTGTCTCTGTACTCTGCACTCTCTCTGTACTCTCTCTGTACTCTCTCTCTGTACTCCCTCTGTATTCTCTCAAAACGCTGTACTCTCTCTCTGTACTCTCTCTATGTACTGCTCTGTATCCTCTCTCTCTCTGTACTCTCTCTGTACAATTGTCTCTGTACTCTGCACTCTCTCTGTGCACTCTATGTACTCTCTCTGTATTCTCACTGTATTCTCTATGTACTCTCTTTGTTTTCTCTCTGTACTCTGTACTCTCTCTGTATTCTCTATGTACTCTCTCTGTAATCTCTATGTACTCTCTCTGTACTCTCTATGCAATCTCTCTGTACTCTCTATGTACTCTCTATGTATTCTCTATGTATTCTCTATATACTCTCTCGGTACTCTCTCTGTATTCTCTCTGTACTCTCTATGTACTCTCTCTGTACTCTCTATGTACTCTCTCTCTGTACTCTCTCTGTATTCTCTCTCTCTGTACTCTCTCTGTACTCTCTCTCTATGTGTAGTCTCTCTCCACACTATCTCTGTACTCTCTATGTACTCTATCTGTATTTTCTCTGTACTCTCTCTGTACAATTGTCTCTGTATTGTCTCTGTACTCTGCAGTCTCTCTCTGTACTCTCTCTGTACTCTCTCTCTCTGTACTCCCTATGTATTCTCTCTGTACTCTCTCTGTACTCTCTCTGTACTCTCTATGTACTCTCTCTGTATTCTCTATGTACTCTCTCTGTATTCTCTATATACTATCTCTGTACTCTCTCTATATTCTCTCTATGTACTCTGTACTCTCTCTGTACTCTCTCTGTATTCTCTTTGTACTCTCTCTGTGCTCTCTCTGTATTCTCTATGTACTATCTCTCTGCACTCTCTGTATTCTCTCTGTACTCTCTGTATTCTCTCTGTACTCTCTCTATGTACTCTCTCTGTATTCTCTATGGACTTTCTCTGCACTCTCTCTGTATTCTCTATGCACTCTCTCTGTACAATTGTCTCTGTATTGTCTCTGTACTCTCTCTCTGTTCTCTCTCTGTACTCCCTCTGTATTCTCTCAATACGCTGTACTCTTTCTGTATTCTCTATGTACTCTCTCTGTACTCTCTCTGTATTCTCTCTGTATTCTCTCTCTGTACTCCCTCTGTATTCTCTCAATACGCTGTACTCTTTCTGTATTCTCTATGTACTCTCTCTGTTCTCTCTCTGTACTCCCTCTGTATTCTCTCTCTGTACTCCCTCTGTATTCTCTCTCTGTACTCCCTCTGTATTCTCTCAATACGCTGTACTCTTTCTGTATTCTCTATGTACTCTCTCTGTATTCTCTATGTACTCTCTCTCTGTATTCTCTATGTACTCTCTCTGTATTCTCTCAATACGCTGTACTCTTTCTGTATTCTCTATGTACTCTCTCTGTGCTCTCTCTGTATTCTCTATGTACTATCTCTCTGCACTCTCTGTATTCTCTCTGTACTCTCTGTATTCTCTCTGTACTCTCTCTATGTACTCTCTCTGTATTCTCTATGGACTTTCTCTGCACTCTCTCTGTATTCTCTATGCACTCTCTCTGTACAATTGTCTCTGTATTGTCTCTGTACTCTCTCTCTGTTCTCTCTCTGTACTCCCTCTGTATTCTCTCAATACGCTGTACTCTTTCTGTATTCTCTATGTACTCTCTCTGTACTCTCTCTGTATTCTCTCTGTATTCTCTCTCTGTACTCCCTCTGTATTCTCTCAATACGCTGTACTCTTTCTGTATTCTCTATGTACTCTCTCTGTTCTCTCTCTGTACTCCCTCTGTATTCTCTCTCTGTACTCCCTCTGTATTCTCTCTCTGTACTCCCTCTGTATTCTCTCAATACGCTGTACTCTTTCTGTATTCTCTATGTACTCTCTCTGTATTCTCTATGTACTCTCTCTCTGTATTCTCTATGTACTCTCTCTGTATTCTCTCAATACGCTGTACTCTTTCTGTATTCTCTATGTACTCTCTCTGTATTCTCTATGTACTCTCTCTGTACTCTCTCTGTATTCTCTATGTACTCTCTCTCTGTACTCTTTGTATTCTCTCTGTACTCTCTCTCTCCAACCTCCTCCCTCTCCTCCATCTCTCTCCCCCTCATCCCTCTCTCTCTCTCCCCTATCCCTCTCTCCCCCACCTGTCTCTCTTCCCCCTCCTCTCTCGCTCTCTCTCTCTCTGCTCTCAATGAGCTGACCTGACAGTGCTCCTCCTCTGTACTGAGTGCTTAGTCTCTCTCTGAATTATTTAGAAGCTGGGACCCCCATGAGTACTTGTCTTCCCCTCACACTCCCTTATGCTCCCTCCTTGTCTCTGTCCCTTAGTCCCTTCCTCCCTCTCTGTCATCCTCTCTCCTTCGACTGCAGACATTGCCTGCTGCATTCTGTTGCGTGAGTGACACTGCTTGACTGTCACATATTCAGATCTGACTGCTGCCCTATCAACTCAACAGGTTCAGATATTGTGGCGGTGTAGGGACTGACTGACTGCGCTAGGGTTAATGTATGCAGTGCTGGATGTATAGAACATGTGGATGTGTTCACACAGCCAGCAAACTCTATCACCATCAGCTAGACATACAGACAAACCAATGGACTCAGTGCGAAAGATGGACGGATGGATTGAGTTATGGAAGGGTGGATGGATGCGTGGGTGAGTGTACGACAGACTGACCAATGGACTGATAGACAGACCCAGCGGTGATTGTACGTCCATCTCCTCTGCCTCTAGCTCACTGTGACCTATATATAGCTCTCTAAATGAGAGACCATTGAGGAACGAATGAGGGAGACAGATGGAGGGAGAGAGAGAAAGGGAGGGAAGAAAAGAGGTAGATGGCTGGATGGTGTTGGTTGTTTAGCGCGGGTCTGTCACAGGAAGTGTTTTGGGGAGTGTAGTTTCGGCAGGAGGATCAGAGGTTCAGTAAATTACTTTATTTCTGTTTCTCCTCTGACTTCCATCTCACTGCTCTTCATTCACAAACAGAGAGCTATGCGTATGGCCACGCTTATTCACTGTTATTCATAGCTCTTTTATGTTGCAGTCTCTCTCTCTCCCTCCATTCCCTCCCTTCCTCACTATCTCTCTCTCTGTCTCTCTTCCCTCCCTCAATCTGCCTCTGTCTCTCCCTCTCTGTCTCTCTTCCCTCCCTGTCTCAATCTCTCTTCCCTCCCTCTCTCTGTCTCCCTCTCTCCCCCTCTTCTTTCTCCTCTCAATAGAGATGGCCTTATCTCACTCACTAATCACCATGGCAACCTGGTAATCCCTTATCTAGCTGTCACGCCTGACCATAGAATGCTGTTTATTCTCTATGTTGGTTGGGGCGTGATAGTGACTAGGGTGGGTCATCTAGGTGAATTTGTAATTCTATGGTGGCCTGATATGATTCCCAATCAGAGGCAGCTGTTTATCGTTGTCTCTGATTGTGGATCATATTTAGATAGCCATTACCCCATTGTGATTTGTGGGATCCTGTCTACAGATAGTTGCCTTTGTGCACACCAGTAGCTTCACGTTTCGTTTGTGATTTATTGTTTTTGTTTGATGAGTTTCGATTTATTAAAAATATGTGGAACTCTATGCTGCGCCTTGGTCCAATCATTTCAACGAGCGTGACACTAGCAGAAAAATTCTGACACACTCAGTGACATACAGTGGGGCAAAAAAAGTATTGAGTCAGCCACCAATTGTGCAAGTTCTCCCACTTAAAAAGATGAGAGAGGCCTGTAATTTTCATCATAGGTACACTTCAACTATGACAGACAAAATGAGGAAAAAAATCCAGAAAATCACATTGTAGGATTTTTTATTAATTTATTTGCAAATTATGGTGGAAAATAAGTATTTGGTCACCTACAAACAAGCAAGATTTCTGGCTCTCACAGACCTGTAACTTATTCTTTAAGAGCCTCCTCTGTCCTCCACTCGTTACCTGTATTAATGGCACCTGTTTGAACTTGTTATCAGTATAAAAGACACCTGTCTACAACCTCAAACAGTCACATTCCAAACTCCACTATGGCCAAGACCAAAGGGCTGTCAAAGGACACCAGAAACAAAATTGTAGACCTGCACCAGGCTGGGAAGACTGAATCTGCAATAGGTAAGCAGCTTGGTTTGAAGAAATCAACTGTGGGAGCAATTATTAGGAAATGGAAGACATACAAGACCACTAATAATCTCCCTCCATCTGGGGCTCCATGCAAGATCTCACCCCGTGGGGTCAAAATGATCACAAGAACGGTGAGCAAAAATCCCAGAACCACACGGGGGGACCTAGTGAATGACCTGCAGAGAGCTGGGACCAAAGTAACAAAACCTACCATCAGTAACACACTACGCCGCCAGGGACTCAAATCCTGCAGTGGCAGACGTGTCCCCCTGCTTAAGCGAGTACATGTCCAGGCCCGTCTGAAGTTTCCTAGAGAGCATTTGGATGATCCAGAAGAAAATTGGGAGAATGTCATAGGGTCAGATGAAACCAAAATATAACTTTTTGGTAAAAACTCAACTCGTCGTGTTTGGAGGACAAAGAATGCTGAGTTGCATCCAAATAACACCATACCTACTGTGAAGCATGGGGGTGGAAACATCATGCTTTTGGGCTGTTTTTCTGCAAAGTTACCAGGACCGACTGATCCGTGTAAAGGAAAGAATGAATGGGGCCATGTATCGTGAGATTTTGAGTGAAAACCTCCTTCCATCAGCAAGGGCATTGAAGATGAAACGTGGCTGGGTCTTTCAGCATGACAATGATCCCAAACACACCGCCCTGGCAACGAAGGAGTGGCTTCATAAGAAGCATTTCAAGGTCCTGGAGTGGCCTAGCCAGTCTCCAAATCTCAACCCCATAGAAAATCTTTGGAGGGAGTTGAAAGTCTGTGTTGCCCAGCAACAGCCCCAAAACATCACTGCTCTAGAGGAGATCTGCATGGCGGAATGGGCCAAAATACCAGCAACAGTGTGTGAAAACCTTGTGAAGACTTACAGAAAACGTTTGACCTCTGTCATTGCCAACAAAGGGTATATAACAAAGTATTGAGATAAACTTTTGTTATTGACCAAATACTTATTTTCCACCATAATTTGCAAATAAATTCATTAAAAATCCTACAATGTGATTTTCTGGATTTTTTTTCTCCTAATTTTGTCTGTCATAGTTGAAGTGTACCTATGATGAAAATTACAGGCCTCTCTCGTCTTTTTAAGTGGGAGAACTTCTCTCTCTCTTTCTGTGTGTATGTTCCTGTGTAGTGTCTAACTCTAATTTATTTACTACCCAGGTCAATGGCTCTGAGGTTAAAGAGGAGCTCAGCTCACACATCCGGTAGTTAGCTTCTCACTCTCATCACGGGGCAATCACCCAATCACCCAAGTCATATGTGTTTCTGTTCTGATCTGTGTGCTTGTGTGTGTATGTGTGTGCCAGTGTACATGTGTGTGTCTGTGTATGTGCGTGTGTGTGCATGTGTGTGTGCGTGTGCTTGTGTGTGTGCGCATGTGTTTGTGTGTGTATGTGTGTGTGTCTGTGTCATAATTATTAAATTGCCTTTATCTAAAAAACAGAAGAAACTAAATGCACAGTCACTTTATTCCAGTCAACATTACAGTAGTTCATGCATTGTACAACAAGTCTGGGTTATTACAGTAACACCCTGGGTTATTACAGTAACATGCCTGGGTTATTACAGTAAAGATCCTGGGTTATTACAGTAACACACCCGGGTTATTACAGTAACAAGACTGGGTTATTACATTAACAAGCCTGGGATATTACAATTACAAGCTTTGGCTCCATGGCTATTACAGTAACAAGCCTGGGATATTACAGTAACAAGCCTGGGCTATTACATTAACACACCTGGGCTATTACAGTAACAAGCCTTGGATATTACAGTAACAAGCCTTGAATATTACAGTAACAAGCCTTGAATATTACAGTAACAAGCCTGGGTCATTGCAGAAGCCATCACATGTGCAAATACATTCACATCAAAAACAGATCATACTGCTGTCTAACAGGCACCATACTGTATGTGTCTGATGATAATACAGACAGCTATCAAATCAATGAGGCCTAATATTACCCAGAGCACACTACACATACAGGTACTTAGGCTAACTAGCTGAACATTTGGCATTTGGTATTTATCAGGCTCCCCATTAGCCGCTGCAAAAGCATCAGCCACTCTTTCTGGGGCCCATATGAAACATGACATAATACATAGTACAGAACATTATTCCCTCCTGAAACATTCTCTGTGCTACGCAGTGTGAGGGTTTGACCACTAGGCTGTGCATTGGAGAAACTCAAGATGATACTGTACCTCTCAAGCTGTTTGGGTGAGACCTGCTACTCCTTTGCAGTGGTGTGTGTGTGTGTGTTCAGTGTGTGTTCAGTGTGGCCTGGGGACAGGGTGTTGCAGGGTCATGTGTTCAGCTCCAGTGAAGGGCAGTCTGTGTGTACAGTAGTGATGCACCACCTCTGGTATACTGTTGAACACACAGCTACTCTGGTCCAGAGTATAACCCAGACCCTTACTGCCTTTAGTCTGGGCCACGATGATATGGACACAACACTGACTGGTCCTGGGAGAGAGGGAGGGAGGGAGGGAGGGGGAGAGAGAGTGAAAGAGAGAGAGAGAGAGAGAGAGAGAGAGAGAGAGAGAGAGAGAGAGAGATACCATATTACTTCAGTAACAGGGGAGATGTGGAGCTATAGCTACATAACTAGAGGGTACAGTCTGGATGTCTGTACTGTAGCAAAGGGTTAGGGGCTTAGTTATTCCAACACATGCTGCTCACCCTCCATGTCTGTGGTGTGTAAAGTGGTTAATGATGAGAGCTCACTGAAGAGTGAGAAGTGTAACACAGAAACACACTAACTTGAGCGCGATGGAGTATTTGCTGGTCCCTGATTCGCTGTCTCTAACCAGGAAGCTGGCATCCCTGCAGCGCTGGAGCTGAGCCTCAGCCTGCTGGCGACTCACACTGCCATGGTACCAGCTAGAGGAGGGGGGGGGGGAGAGAAACAAACATACATACAATGTTTAGAGTTTCAGAGCAGTAGAATGGATGGGGATGAATGTCATATTGAAGGTTAGGGGAGGAATATAGGGAGGGTTGGGAAGTTAGAGGAGGGTAGGAGGGAGAGAGAGAATGCTTGCTTAGCGAATACCACTTCCTTCACACCGAGGCTCGAACCCAGGACCTTTGCCTTGCTAGCACACATGACCGCTGTCCTGAAGTATCTTACCAGTCATTGACCACCGAAAAGTAAAGTATTCGCTGGCGCAAGTATGGACACTTCAGGCTGAGGAGTAAGTACAGGCTAGAGCAATATGCTATGACGCTATACAGTATACAGGGCCTTCAGAAAGTATTCACACCCTTCAGGCTGAGGAGTAAGTACAGGCTAGAGCAATATGCTATGACGATATACAGTATACAGGGCCTTCAGAAAGTATTCACACCCTTCAGGCTGAGGAGTAAGTACAGGCTAGAGCAATATGCTATGACGATATACAGTATACAGGGCCTTCAGAAAGTATTCACACCCTTCAGGCTGAGGAGTAAGTACAGGCTAGAGCAATATGCTATGACGCTATACAGTATACAGGGCCTTCAGAAAGTATTCACACCCTTCAGGCTGAGGAGTAAGTACAGGCTAGAGCAATATGCTATGACGCTATACAGTATACAAGGCCTTCAGAAAGTATTCACACCCTTCAGGCTGAGGAGTAAGTACAGGCTAGAGCAAGATGCTTGACGATATACAGTATACAAGGCCTTCAGAAAGTATTCACACCCTTCAGGCTGAGGGTAAGTACAGGCTAGAGCAATATGCTATGACGATATACAGTATACAGGGCCTTCAGAAAGTATTCACACTCTTCAGGCTGAGGAGTAAGTACAGGCTAGAGCAATATGCTATGACGCTATACAGTATACAGGGCCTTCAGAAAGTATTCACACCCTTCAGGCTGAGGAGTAAGTACAGGCTAGAGCAATATGCTATGACGCTATACAGTATACAAGGCCTTCAGAAAGTATTCACACCCTTCAGGCTGAGGAGTAAGTACAGGCTAGAGCAATATGCTATGACGCTATACAGTATACAGGGCCTTCAGAAAGTATTCACACCCTTGATATTTTGTGTCACTGGCCTACACACAATACCCCATAATAAATTAATAAAAAATGGAAAGCTGAAATGTCTTGAGTCAATAAGTATTGGCCTCAATAAGTTCAGGAGTAAAATCTGCTTAACAAGTCACATAATAAGTTGCATGGACTCACTCTGTGTGCAATAATATTGTTTTTTTAAAGACTAACTCATCTCTGTACCCCACACATACAATTATCTGTAAGGTCCCTCGATAGAGCAGTGAGTTTCAAACACAGATTCAACCACAAAGCCCAGGGAGGTTTTCCAATGCCTCGCAAAGAAGGGCACCTAGTGGTAGATGGGTAAAAATAAACAAAGCAGACATTGAATATTCCTTTGAGCATGTTGAAGTTATTAATTACACTTTGAATGGTGTATCAATACACCCAGTCACTACAAAGATTCAGGTGTTCTTCCTGACTCAGTTGCCGGAAAGGAAGGAAAACCCTCAGGGATTTCCCCAAGAGGCCAATGGTGACTTTAAAACAGTTACATTGCTTATTGGCTGTGATAAGAGAAAACTGAGGATGCATCAACAACATTGAAGTTGCTCCACAATACTAACCTGGCAGAGTGAAAAGAAGGAGGCCTGTACAGAACAAAAAAAATCCAAAACATGCATCCTGTTTGCAATAAGGCATTAAAGTAAAACTGCCTGAAATTTGGCAAAGAAATTAACTTTATGTCCTGTATAGAAAGCGTTTTGTTTGGGTCAAATCCAACACAAGACATCATTGAGTACCACTTTTCATATTTCCAAGCATGGTGGTGGCAGCATCATGCTACACTACACGACCAAAAGTATGTGTACACCTGCTCGTCAAACATCTCATTCCAAAATCATGGGCATTAATATGGAGTTGATCCCCCCTTTACTGCTATAACAGCCTCTACTCTTCTGGGAAGGCTTTCCACTAGATGTTGGGACATTGCTGCGGGGACTTGCTTCCATTCAGCCACAAGGGCATTAGTGAGGTCGGGCACTGATGTTGGGCGATTAGGCCTGGCTCGCAGTCAGCGTTCTAATTCATCCCAAAGGTGTTCGATGGGGTTGAGGTCAGGGCTCTGTGCAGGCCAGTCGAGTTCTTCCACACGGATCTCGACAAACCATTTCTGTATGGACTTCGCTTTGTGCACAGGGGCATTGTCATGCTGAAACAGGAAAGGGCCTTCCCCAAACTGTTGCCACAAAGTTGGAAGCACAGAATTGTCTAGAATGTCATTGTATGCTGTAGTATTAAGATTTCCCTTCACTGGAACTAAAGGGGCCTAGCATGAACCATGAAAAACAGTCCCAGAACATTATTCCTCCAACACCAAACTTTATAGTTGGCACTATGCATTGGGGCAGGTAGCGTTCTACTGGCATCCGCCAAACCAAGATTTGTCCGTTGGACTGACAGATGGTGAAGCGTGATTCATTACTACAGACAACACGTTTCCACTGCTCCAGAGTCCACAAACCGAGATTGCATGGCTTTGTACTCAAATGTATACAGCTGTCAGCAACAGGTGTGGCTGAAATAGCCGAATCCACTCATTTAAATGGGTGTCCACATACTGCTGTATATATAGTGTATCTCATTCCCCCCATCCAGCCTCTCCCTTCTCTCTCTCCTCTTCCCGTACCTCTGTTTCTCCAGGGGCAGGGTGGGGTCCACTTTGGCTGTCTCTGCATTGGGTGTGGAGGTGGTGGAGGGAGGAGAAGAGGATGGGGCAAGTTTGGGAGTGAGAGAAGAGTGAGAGGTGGGAGAGGGGGGAGAGGAATGAGAGAGAGGTGAGGGAGGAGAGAGATTGAGAATGGGGGGAGTAGGGGAGGAGGGAGAGGGGACGAGGACTTTCTTGTTCCAGGTCTTCTGTCTGAGGGTCTGCTGATGACTGACAGTCTGCTGCCTGATGGGTGGAGGAGGTTCCTCTTTAGGGGGCAAACTGCTCATTCCCTTCTTAAACTGGGCTGGAGAGAGAGAGAGAGAGAGAGAGAGAGAGAGAGAGAGAGAGAGAGAGAGAGAGAGAGAGAGAGAGAGAGAGAGAGAAAGAGAGAGAGAGAGAAAGACAGAGAGAGACAGAGGGAGAACTGTGTATGTTTGTGTATCATTGTTGTATGCAATATGTTCTCTCTCCTTCCGTCCCTCTACCTCCCTCCTTCCCTCTTTTTACCTCCCTCCTTCCCTCCCTCTATCTCCCTCCTCCCCCTTCCCCCTTTACCTCCCTCCTTCCCACCCTTTACCTCCCTCCTTCCCACCCTTTACCTCCCTCCTTCCCTCCCTTTACCTCCCTCCCTCCCTCCTTCCCTCCCTCTATCTCCCTCCTTCCTTCCCTCTATCTCCCTCCTTCCCACCCTTTACCTCCCTCCTTCCCACCCTTTAACCTCCCTCCTTCCCTCCCTTTACCTCCCTCCCACCTTCCCTCCCTCTATCTCCCCCTCCTTCCCTCCCTTTACCTCCCTCCTTCCCACCCTTTACCTCCCTCCTTCCCTCCCTCCCTCCCTCCATCTCCCTATCTCCCTCCTCCCCCTCCCACCCCTTTACCTCCCTCCTTCCCACCCTTTACCTCCCTCCTTCCCTCCCTTCCCTCCCTCCCTATCTCCCTCCTCCCCTCCCTTTCCCTCCCCCTCCTTCCCACCCTTTACCTCCCTCCTTCCCTCCCTTTACCTCCCCCTCCCTCCATCTCCCTCCTTCCCTCCCTTTACCTCCCCCTCCCTCCTTCCCACCCTTTACCCCCCTCCTTCCCACCCTTTACCTCCCTCCTTCCCCCCCTTTACCTCCCTCCCTCCTTCCCTCCCTTTACCTCCCCCTCCTTGCCTCCCTTTACCTCCCTCCTTCCCTCCCTCTACCTCCCTCCTTCCCTCCCTCTATCTCCCTCCTTCCCACCCTTTACCTCCCTCCTTCCCACCCTTTAACCTCCCTCCTTCCCCCCTTTCCCTCCCTCCCACCTTCCCTCCCTCTATCTCCCTCCTTCCCTCCCTCTATCTCCCTCCTTCCCTCCCTTTACCTCCCTCCTTCCCACCCTTTACCTCCCTCCTTCCCTCCCTTTACCTCCCTCCCTCCATCTCCCTCCTTCCCTCCCTTTACCTCCCTTCCTCCTTCCCTCCCTCTATCTCCATCTCCCTCCTTCCCTCCCTCTATCTCCCTCCTTCCCTCCCTTTACCTCCCTCCCTCCATCTCTCCTTCCCTCCTTCCCTCCTTCCCTCTATCTCCATCTCCCTCCTTCCCTCCCTTAACCTCCCTCCTTCCCACCCTTTACCTCCCTCCTTCCCTCCCTTTACCTCCCTCCCTCCATCTCCCTCCTTCCCTCCCTTTACCTCCCTCCCTCCTTCCCTCCCTCTATCTCCATCTCCCTCCTTCCCTCCCTTAACCTCCCTCCTTCCCTCCCTTTACCTCCCTCCCTCTGGAAAACATATATCTACCTGTCAGTGCTCTGACGATGTCCTCCTTCCTCCACTCCCAGGGTAGTTCATACTCTCCAGGGGGGCGAGGGTCTGACTCGGGCCGTGTCACAGGGATCCACACCCCTCCTGCCTCCCCATCTGTCTCCAGCAGCCCCTCGTAGGGAGTGTCGTAGATGTGGGGGGGTGCGGGCTTGCCCCCTTCTCCATCTCCCTTGGGAAGCAGCACACACACCTTCAGCAGGTCCTTGGAGCCCCGCCTACGAATACCTACAGAGTCATTAGAACAATAACATGGCCATTATTTGGTAGGCCTGTTTGACCCATGTGGATATCAAACCCTCAACTCTGCCATTCCAACATTACTGCTGATGTGACATGATTGTGATCCATTGTTCAGTTATAGACTGTTAGAAAAAACTATGCCATCTAGAACCTAAAAGGGTTATTCGGGTGTCCCCATAGGAAAACCTTTAGAAGAACCCTTTTTGGTTCCAGGTAGAACCTTTTACACAGAGGGTTCTTTCTACATGGAACCCAAAATAGTACTGCCTGGATCAAGAAGGGTTCTACCTGGAACCAATGGGGACAGCCTATGGGGACAGCCGAAGAAACCTTTTGGAACCCCTATTTCTAAGAGTATAACACATAGCTTAGTAGCTTGTGATGTGGTCAGACATGTCTGTGGAGGCCGTCAGGTAGCCTGTGTGTCTGGGCTATTGTGTGACTAAACAATGGAGCTACGGGAAGAAAGGTCAACACAGAGCCTGAATGGATGACAGAACGGACCTCTTCCTGAATTCTGGGAAGTGATTGGGTGAGACCAGGAGGAGGGGATGGGAGGTGGGGGTCTTTGGTTATTTTCACACAAAAGTAAAGTAAAATGGAAGGGGTGGGGGGAAGAAACTGGAGGTAACTTCCTTTCCAGAGAATGGGGTAAAGGAAACAGAGGCAGGAGACAGGAAATCCAAGAGGAAGCTGCACCCACTGTCGCAGCACAACACCATTCCCATAGCAACCGCCAGTAGGGAGGAAGTCAGGGGAGATAGAGAGCGGAGGGTCTCGTTCTAGTCCGATCCTTTAAAAACCTTTTAACAGCAGCAGTCTACAACCTTGATTCTGGAGAGCTGCAGGGATTGCAGGCTTTTGTTCCAGCTCAGCACTAACTCCAGCCCTGATTCCACTAATCAAGGTCTCGGTGATTAGTTGATTATCTGAGCCAGTGTGTATCAGCGCTGTGCTGGAACAAAAGCCTGGACTCCCTGTAGCTCTCCAGGACAAGATCTGACCCCTGACCTTACTGACCTGTGATGATAACCTGGGCGTCATAGGGCTCCATGTATCCATCATTCTCTCCCTCCCTCTCCGCCTCCCTCTGCTCCCTCGTTTTCTCTGCGTCGAACGGGTCAGCATAGTCCTCCAGAATAATCAGCTACACAGCGGGAGAGAAGTTGTTAAATGCTCTCCCTAACCTTCACAGTACTATACTGTAGGCCTTCTGCCAGAGTAACTGCAATAACCTGTGTAATTAACCTGTAACAGTCTAGTTGGTATGGAGACGTCCCCTTGACGAACTGGGAATGTTTCTTGGGGAATCTCCCCTGCTCTGTGCTCTGTGTGTGTCTTCCCTCCCATGGCTCTGTGTGTTGAGTGTTTACGTGTCTGTCTGACTGCCTGTATGATCTTCATCAAAGCGGCGCCACAGTGATCTGAGCTGCTTGTGGGAGAGCTACAGTCACCACAGTGTTAGATGATGCCTCAAACATAGCCTTCACTAGGGGGAGAAATATAAGAGGAGAAAGAGGTATCATGTGTGTGTGTGTGTGTGTGTGTGTGTGTGTGTGTGTGTGTGTGTGTGTGTGTGTGTGTGTGTGTGTGTGTGTGTGTGTGTGTGTGTGTGTGTGTGTGTGTGTGTGTGTGTGTGTGTGTGTGTGTGTGTGTGTGTGTGTGTGTGTGTGTGTGTGTGTGTGTGCGTGGGTGCGTGTGGGTGTGTCTGTGTGTGTACGTGCGTGGGTGTGTGTCTGTCTGTGTGTATGTGTGTGACAGCAGTTAGGGAACAGGAGGGGAAGGGACACAGGAAGACAGACTGGGGAAAGAGGTTAGGTCTCATTGTGTGTTTTTTGTACGGCTGGTCCCGAGCGCTGTGGCATGAATGCAGCGGGTTATAAAAGCACAGTGCATTGTGTGGTGAGGAAAGAGAGACAGGAGGGGGAGGAAGAAGTAGAGACAAAGGCTGAGGTGGGAGAGAGAGACTGATCACAACTCTCCTAGCTACAGTTCTTTCTTTATATCAGTGCACACATATATGTATGGAAGCTCGTTCCTGCCACCCAATTAAAAAAAATCTGACTATGAGTTAGTAAGTCATTATTAGGAGATACTAAGTTATAATTCTGAGATAGTAAGTCATTATTAGGAGATACTAAGTTATAATTCTGAGATAGTAAGTCATTATTAGGAGATACTAAGTTATAATTCTGAGATAGTAAGTCATTATTAGGAGATACTAAGTTATAATTATGAGATAGTAAGTCATTATTAGGAGATACTAAGTTATAATTCTGAGATAGTAAGTCATTATTAGGAGATACTAAGTTATAATTCTGAGATAGTAAGTCATTATTAGGAGATACTAAGTTATAATTCTGAGATAGTAAGTCATTATTAGGAGATACTAAGTTATAATTCTGAGATAGTAAGTCATTATTAGGAGATACTAAGTTATAATTCTGAGATAGTAAGTCATTATTAGGAGATACTAAGTTATAATTATGAGATAGTAAGTCATTATTAGGAGATACTAAGTTATAATTATGAGATAGTAAGTCATTATTAGGAGATACTAAGTTATAATTCTGAGATAGTAAGTCATTATTAGGAGATACTAAGTTATAATTCTGAGATAGTAAGTCATTATTAGGAGATACTAAGTTATAATTCTGAGATAGTAAGTCATTATTAGGAGATACTAAGTTATAATTATGAGATAGTAAGTCATTATTAGGAGATACTAAGTTATAATTATGAGATAGTAAGTCATTATTAGGAGATACTAAGTTATAATTCTGAGATAGTAAGTCATTATTAGGAGATACTAAGTTATAATTCTGAGATAGTAAGTCATTATTATGAGATATGGTTAGGCGATCTGTATAACGTGAATCACAGATTTTGTGTGTGTGTGTGTGTGAGAGAGAGTGTCACGATTGTTGGACGCATACTCGGTCAGACCAACATGCAGCGTGATCTGGGTTCCACATCTTTATTTAGTGAAACACACAAAACAATAAAGCAAGAATGAAACGTGACGACAATGGAGTGCTGGAGTACTACCCATAAACAATATCCCACCAAATACAGGTAGAAAAAATGCTACTTAAATATGATCCCCAATTAGAGACAATGATTACCAGCTGCCTCTAATTGGCAACAAAATCACCAACATAGAAAAACTAAACTAGACGAAACCCCCAGTCACGCCCTGACCTACTCCACCATAGAAAATAAGGGCTCTCTATGGTCAGGACGTGACAGAGAGAGAGAGTTTGTGGTGATATTGTTCCAAATGAATGGACTGAAGAGTTTTGTTGTTGTGAGTTGGTGCCTGTTCAATTAAATTAATGAATTATTAATATATAGCCATTGGTTCTTGAAGAATGTAACTTAGAAATTCCTCATGAGCAATGGTCTTACCCCATCAGAACCAAAAATATAAACTTGTGTTACTCCATTGTTTGTAAACAACGTAATTGTAAACAAACACTGTACAGGTTCACAACACAGATGGTCAGTTCTTGCATCCATACAGATGTAGGATCTTAATTTGGTCAATTTTGTTGCTTTGAATTATTTTCCTGCACAGCAGGAATGGCAAACTTGTAGTCTATTTGAGGATTAAAAAGGCTTCTAAAGTTTGTAATTTCCACTTTAAAATATCAGACTTGATTTGCCATAATGAAAAATGTATCAACCCCTACAAAAAATGGCCATGAATTAGAATCCACATAATAATTCACATGTCCTGTTGCTGCAGGATTATATTCCTGCTGTAGGATACAGGATCAAATGAAGATCCTACATCTGTTTGTGAGAGTCCTTGCATCTATGTATTTAAATGTGGTTACATTTCTCCTGCCCCATTCCTCAGCTGTTTACCAATTAAGTGGCGGGGAGTGGGCTTTGTTATTGTTTGAATCACAGATTTCCCTTTTAAAAGGGGTCGTGACCTGCAGGACTATTCAATGTCCATGATCCAGACTTATTATCTCATAATTATAACTTCCATATTTCATAATAATGAATGACTACCTCATAATTATGACCTGGTATCTCATTATTCTGATTTACTATCTCATAATTATGACTTATGTAAGGGATAATCAACATGCGTTGTATGGAAAATAATGAACAACGCGGAAAGTGTGTTCCACGACGCACTAGTGTTCCACGACGGGAAAACGTAGAGCCCCGAGTTGATTATCCCTTTCATACCATGGCTATAATTTAACATATTTAAGTTTACTAAATATATACCATTCCCATCATAGCCATTATGAAAATCTAACTCAACAATGCCAATAATGTTACGAATTCGACTTTTGCTTTCAAAAGCAGCTCAAACATAGTCAAACATGAGTTATACCATGGCGTTGTCGAATACATGTTTCTGATTGGCTTGAAGGGCATTCTAGGGCGTGCATTATTTCCTTTTATAAACTTGTTGGTTCAAGTCCTGAATGCTGATTGGCTGAAAGCCTGAAAGCCGTAGTATATCAGACCATCCTACAGTTCACCATGGTATATTGGCCATACACCACATTCTATTACGCAATTATGACTTATAACTTGGGTGGCGGGAACGAGCTTCCAAATGCTTCCATACACATATGACAATAAACAACAGGATCAAATGTGAATACAGTAAGCCTAATAACACTGTAGGGCTAATTATAGCATATATTGTTACTACTAAATGACTTTTTCATTTTGTTCAATCTAAGACTTTGTTGACAAAGATGTCAGTACCAAATCTGCGCCACTCACCATCGTTGTTTTGATGTCCACCTTCTCCCTCTCGTTTTCGGATCCCACCTGTTCACCTGTACCGCTATGTTTGGGACCCTTATCCTGTTTGTCCACCTTGATCATCCTGCTGATGCACGCATGCGCCAAACTGGATGTCCTGGTGGGACGATGCTCCTCAGATGGCCCCACCTCGAGCTTGGAATTCTTCCTACTCTTCCCAGGGATGAGACTGTCCCAGATCTTACCGTCCTTAAACGAGTTCCCGCCAGTACCCGAGCCGTTCCGACCCAGTTCGATGGCCGAGTTTTTCCGGTTTCTTCCGGTCAGTATAGAGCCTATCCCTCCAGCACTTTCCTTGACCCGGTTCCCCTTCAGACTGGTCCCCGGTGTTAACCCGTGTCTGGTTCGGGGTTGAGTGCCGGACTCCGAGGCAGAGCGGACCCGTTCGGTTCCGTTCTTCAGATTGATGGCGGAACTAAACCACTTTGCCATTGCTGGTTACGATCAGTGGCAGTTTTTTGGTTTCTAGCTTTGGCTCCAAACTTATCCTAATATAACACACTCACTTAGGCCTACTTAGTCTTAATGTTTATAAATCATCCGCAATCAAGTCACAGAGAATAGTTGGTTAGCCTACATAAAACTTGCCAACGACCACATAGGCCTACGTTTACGCGCCTCGCGCCTGATATCTTATCCGAATTACCCCCTTTGTGATGTTAATTTATTTCAAAACATTATTAATAATGATTTCTACCCCATAAATTTAGTAGTAAATGTTCTCATATAATTTTAACTCCAAACTTCACCCCATTTGTCGCTTGACCCAATACTCTTTGTCGTTCCACAGTGCGTAAAGTTACCTCTCCTTTCATCAACTTATAACGCCTGTAATATCTATTTCTGCCAGTCGCTATCGCTTTATCTCGAAGCTATCCCCGCAGTTTGAAGAGTAGTCTTTGGAGAGCGTAGAATCGGAAGAACTGGAAGTTTTTCTTCGCACTCACTAATGATGATCCCATTCCCGGAGCGACTGATGTATGGAGCGGGCTGTCAAAGCTGAGTGCTGGAGAGAGAAGTGCGTGTGTGAGAGAAAGAGTTTGGTGGAGTTGGGAAATGGGTGTGGTGGTGGACTAGCCTACAACATAATGGTCAAAGAACGCCTGTAGTAGGCTATTATTCAATAACAGGGAGGAGACAGGGAAGCTTTGGCAACGCAATTCTCAATTGATGATTAAAAAAAAAAAGTTGTCATCACAGCCGTATTACAACATAGTCAATATTTATTAATCAACATAGTCAATATTTATTAATCAACATAGTCAATATTAACCTACATTGTTTGAAATTGTTGTGTTCAACACAATAGACTGCAATTAAAAATGTCATCCAAAAATATGAACACTGCTTGAATTCACAGGTTTTGGCACCACAATGAGTGAGAACAAATATTTTTTCAAAATAAGAAAATATTTCATTTGTGTTGAGAATTTTCTATATGGAAAAGAGTCGAAAGGCCATTTCAGTGGTTGATTCAAATTAGTAGAATAAACTGTCCTTTAGGCCTCTGTCCTAATTGCCAATAATCGGTCATAATGTGTGCTAAAGGCGCCCTCTGCAGGGGATCTGGTAGATCAAGTGGAACGGTTACCCTTTGGGATGGTTGGAATTTGAGGAGTGCAAACTGATTAATGCCACAAGTTGTGATGCGTTTCGTTTGTTTCTGCAATAGCTTACCTCTTTCTTAGCAGTTAAAACATGTATTATGACAAACACAGCACTAGGCATTTTCATTCACAAAGTTTTTGTATTTCTATTTATGTAGACCACTGAAAGACCTCTCCCCTGAGTCAATTTATCACAGATTGACAGACAGACTCACCAATATTCAAAGCGGGCGCTGTCTCGAGCACCGCCTACTGCTATGTGCTCAACCAATACCTGTACTCCCTCTAGCGGGGCAAGGCGGCTCGTCTGGCTTCGGTCACAAAGGTAACAGGTTGGAGCTGCATTTAACGAATTTATCTGTCTGTCTCGAATTATGGATATGCTCTGCTCTTTCAGAAGTATTTTCTCTCAGATTTAAACATTATCTGTATTAACACCAAGTAAAACAACATAAGAGGACTCGAAAGTCGAAAATAAATTGATGAATTGTACTACTTTGACCAAATAGCAGGTATGTTTCTGGATGTTGTTTAGTTCGCTCTAGTTAGCAAGCTAGCTAGTGAACTAACCCAGACAGCTAAATTAACTAGCTAGTTATGACAGTAGTTTGGGGTTAGCTTTCTAGCTTTAGCTGGTTGGCTTGCGCAATACAGACACATAGCTAGCTTATACATTTGTCCATTCCGTTTTTAATAACTTGCTCTCTTGTTGGTGTCTTACCCTAAATGTACTTTTATTAATGGTGGCGAAACGGTGCTGGGTAACGTCACTCAGAATTCAAAGGCCACGGAGCAGGTGTATCTTTGCATTGCCTCGTCTAGATCTCTCCCGTAGTGGTATTCTCATTTTAAACCACGTGTACCCATCTGTCAATGTCAGTTATTTGATGCTTTCTCGGAGCTCCTCTTCAACAACTTTGCTCACTGCCTCTCTTCTCCCAAGTTTCGCTAACGCTGGATGATACTATGACGCATACACTGAGGAATTCAATGTAGCCAGCGAAATCTGTTCAAAAGAGACAGACAGACCCAACTTAAGTTATCTAAGCTATTTACCATTCTCTGTCATTTTATTAGCCAACATTCAGTGATTACTCATGGACATGTGGCCTACAGAAAGTACCCACTGGCCAGGGTGTTGTCTCATATCTGATGCAAGATCGCAAGTGTTAGATGGCTTGATAAGATGATGTTATGAATTTAAACTTGACATTGATGTCTATGCATTATTTTGTCTGTTAGTATAGAATTTAACACAGCAGTGTATTGATGACAGATGGGAGAATGCTCAGCCTGAGGGACATGTTTTACTGTTGCCACAGGCACAGAGTGAGAGAGGGAGACTGACAGAGTGATGAGACTGTTTACAAATTGAATGCTCTTAGAGCGAGACCCTGAAGTGTGCAGGTAGGTGTGTTTAAGAGGGATGTTTACTGAGCAACACAGTGTGGAATATCGGTGACTGGAGGGGTGTATTAGGTAGGTGCTTCTATTTGGTGTTTGTGTTCTATTTGGCAACACTGAAGTCTTTGTTATGCCAATGAGTGCCATTAGACTCAGAGAGGAAGAAATGGCTGGTTGTTTGAGTGTGAGAGGAGTGGAAAAGGGTTTGGTCTAAGTCAAGAATGTAATAAAGAGACAGAAGGGATGAATTGCCAATCACCAAGGAAACAGTCTTAACTGAATGACTGTCTTGGGGACCCAAGTTGGTGTGTTATTTACATTTTCTAATGACAGCAGCATTAATGTGGAAAGTCTTTGGTATTTCTGCCACTCATAATATAATAATAATATATGCCATTTAGCAGACGCTTTTATCCAAAGCGACTTACAGTCATGTGTGCATACATTCTACGTATGGGTGGTCCCGGGAATCGAACCCACTACCCTGGCGTTACAAGCGCCATGCTCTACCAACTGAGCTACAGAAGGACCACAATCATCAGTAGAGCCCTATAAAATCCGTGTTGTGGATGGAACACAGAATCTAGACACTAAAATGGAATTCAACAATATTTGAACAATGTTTTGTTTTTCTATTAAAGTGTGATTTTGAGTGAACCTGAATAAACTGCGAAAAACAGAAACCTAGAAAAACAAAACAGAGAAATCAGGCAAAAAAATAAACCAGATTTTACAGGGCCCAACATCAGTCATGATATGTAATATATTTGTGTCTCCACAGAAGGAGGCAGTCACACACATGTAAGGCCATCCTCTTTCAGGTGCTTTCACTGAAGCACAGAAGCCTGTTGGTCTTAACCTCAGACAAGTATCCACAGTCAATCTCTGTTGCAGGTCCGGTCAGCTGCCTCATCATGTACTTCTCTCCAGAGAGAAACAGAGATTTGGAACCCAGGGGAGGGTTAGAGAGAGGTTAGGGGGATGGAGGGAAGGCTGGAGAGTTTAGAGAGATGGAGGGAGTGATAGAGAGGTTAGGAAGATGGATGAGGGAGGGATAGAGGTTAGGAAGATGGATTGAGGGATAGAGAGAAGTGGGAGGGAAGGATAAAGAGTTTAGAGTTGGCGGTAGGGATAGAGGCTAGGATGGGAGGGAGCGATAGAGGTTAGGGAAGGGAGGGATAGCGAGAGGTTAGAGACAGGTTCGAGAGATGGACAGGTGCAGAACAGTGATAAGTGAGGCAGACAGACAGACTGAGGGAGAGCTGGAGAGGGCCAGGGGGAGAAGAGTGTTGCGTTTCTGCCCTCATTTTCTGCTCCACATCGTTTGAACAATAGGATGGGCTCACCCTCTTTCCCGTGACTGTCTCCCCTGGCCCTCTCCTCTCAACTGTACCCTTTCACTGCTTAGCAGCTGAACTGGCCTGTTGGAAGTCGCTTGACACATTGACACAGACAGATAGATAGAAAAGGAGGTGGAATGAGAGAGAAAGGGAGGTGGAATGAGATAGTGAGAGAGGGAAATGACTGGGGTCCACTCCTGTGTTCCTGTTATGTTTGGTCCTATTCACTTTCAGTTCTCCCTGCTGAGACTGAGCCTCTGTCTCACACACGCAGGCGCACAAGCAAGCAGTGTTTCCCAATATATTTCAGTACCAGGGACAGGCAAGCAATGCCCCTCCCTCCTTAGAATAGCCAAGTGCCTAGATTAAACTGTAGAATGGAGTAAATCAATGTCAGGAGGTCAGCAACATACTCCCAGGGACCAGGGGTTGAGAAACACTGCTTTAAACTCAGCCTCTACAACTGATTATGGATTATTAGCCTCTGCATGCAGAAAGAAGGGTTGGTGTTGAATGTCCTTTGTATCTGTTGACCTATATCTGAAATAGATATCCTAGGCTTTCTGTGGTCCACTGTCTGAAAGACCAGACTTGTTGCTGGCTTTCTGTGGCCCTCTGTCTGAAAGACCAGACTTGTAGCTGTCTTTGGGACATCTTCACCACTACTTGCCACTTGGCCATTAGGAGGTGTGTGTGACTGCGTGTGTGACTGTGCGTGTGTGTGACTTTGTGCACGTGTTACGGTCGTCTGCACTAATGTACAGTGACGGGGGCTTTTTCAATGGCATGCTTTGGATGTCTGTCTTAGGGCGAGGGATGTGCTAAGTGATGAGCTGAACTGTACAGACACTGGAGTTGTAATGACAATGGCATTTTGGGTTATAATTAATTGTCATGCAAATGGACACGGTTATTGTAATTTTTGTTGCAAAATGTTTTGAGCTTATAATGCATCTGTAAAAATGAGTTAGGACTTAGAGGTCGACCGATTATGATTTTTCAACGCCGATTCCGATTTATTGGAGGACTAAAGAAAAGCAGATACCGATTTAATCGGCAGATATTTATATATATATATGTATTTGTAATAATGACAATTACAACAATACTGAATGAACAACTACACTTTTTATTTTAACTTAATATAATACATCAATAAAATCCATTTAGTAGGTTCAATTTGGCAAAAACAAAGTGTTGGAGAAGAAAGTAAAAGTGCAATGTAAAAAAGCTAACGTTTAAGTTCCTTGCTCAGAACATGAGAACATATGAAAGCTGGTGGTTCCTTTTAACATGAGTCTTCAACATTCCCAGGTAAGACGTTTTAGGTTGTAGTTATTATAGGAATTATAGAAATATTTCTCTCTACCATTTGTATTTCATATACCTTTGACTATTGGATGTTCTAATAGGTACTTTAGTATTGCCAGCCTAATCTCGGGAGTTGATAGGCTTGAAGTCATAAACAGCGCAATGCTTGAAGCACAGCGAAGAGCTGCTGGCAAACACAGGAAAGTGCTGTTTGAATGAATGCTTACAAGCCTGCTGCTGCCTACCACCGGTCAGTCAGACTGCTATATCAAATCATAGACTTAATTATAATATAACACACAGAAATACGAGCCGTAGGTCATGAATATGGTCAAATCCGGAAACTATCATTTCAAAAACAAAACGTTTATTCTTTTAGTGAAATACGGAACCGTTCCGTATTTTAGCTAACGGGTGGCATCCATAAGTCTAAATATTGCTGTTACATTGCACAACCTTAAATGTTATGTCATAATTATGTAAAACACAATTTCCCTAGTTAATATTGCCTGCTAACATGAATTTCTTTTAACTAAATATGCAGGTTTAAAAAATATATACTTCTATGTATTGATTTTAAGAAAGACATTGATGTTTATGGTTAGGTACATTCGTGCAACAATTGTGCTTTTCCGTAAATGCGCTTTTGTTAAATCATCCCCCGTTTGGCGAAGTTGGCTGTCTTTGTTAGGAAGAAATGGTCTTCACACAGTTCGCAACGAGCCAGGCGGCCCAAACTGCTGCATATACCCTGACTCTGTTGCACAGAACGCAAGAGAAGTGACACAATTTCTCTAGTTAAAAAAAATAATGTTAACAGGCAATATTAACTAAATATGCAGGTTTAAAAATATATACTTGTGTATTGATTTTAAGAAAGGCGTTGATGTTTATGGTTAGGTACACATTGGTGAAACGACAGTGCTTTTTTTGCGAATCCACTTGTTAAATCACCCGTTTGGTGAAGTAGGCTGTGATTCAATGATAAATTAACAGGCACCGCATCGATTATATGCAACGTAGGACAAGCTAGATAAACTAGTAATATCATCAACCATGTGTAGTTAACTAGTGATTATGTTAAGATTGATTGTTTTTTTATAAGATAAGTTTAATGCACCTTACCTTGGCTCCTTGCTGCACTCGTGTAATAGGTAGTCAGCCTGCCACGCAGTCTCCTCGTGGAGTGCAATGTAATCGGCCATAATCGGTGTCCAAAAATGCCCGATTACCGATTGTTATGAAAACTTGAAATTGGCCCTAATTAATCGGCCAACCTCTAGTTAGGACATACCTAATGAATACCGCACAGCTTGGTGACACCCCTGTCTCCAAAATGAATGAGACAAATGAACCTGCTCCTTCCGACTGTGCCTTTCTGTTTGTAAAATAATTAGAATCTTTCACACTTCATTTAAAAATAGTTTACGCAATATAAGTTTTTCTATCTACTTGAATATAAAGTTGAATCCCCTTTCTACTAAAATGTATGTATTATAACGATTATTTTTAGTTCAAGGTTGTCCTTGAACAGCGTTATATGATCATTCTTCCAAGCCTAACACACTCATCCCCTAGTCAGATTGACAGATTAACCTCAACATCTTAGTCATTTTATCATACTCATATATCTGAGGACTGGCTAGTCATTTTGTCATATCATGTCTGTACTGTAATGATATGAGCATCCCCACCCCCAAACTACTTCCTATGGCTATGCTCATATCATTACAGACATGATATGAGTATGACAAAATGACTGAGGTTGAGGTTAATCTGCCAATCTGACTAGGGGATGGGTGTGTGTGTCTCCTCTCTTGTCCTGATGGCGAGGGCTTTGATTTATACTGGACACCATGTATAAACTGCACCAAGGTCTTCACTGACGCTCTTTACAACACCACTGATCACCTGTGAGTGTGTGGGCCTGCTTGTACACAGTTAATTCCAGAGTGTGTATGAGAGTGCAGGCATGTGTGGGGGCAGGGCTTCCTATTTACAGGAACAAGAGCTTGACATTGGTGTTATCACCACCATGACACACACTGATAAGAGAGGAAAAACTCTGTACTCTGTTTTTGTGTGTCAGTGAGGGAGGCAGCTGGAGAATGAAAGTTTGTCTGTATGTGAAATAGGGAGCGAATGAGAGAAGGTGGAGAATGGTGGTAACTGGGTTAGTGCCTGGTGTTGTAGTTGGTTGGTTATAAGTGCAAAGGAGACATGCTAATGAGGCATGCAGTGTAATGACCTAGTCATGACAGCTGACCATGTTAATGAGGCATGCGGTGTAATGACCTAGTCATGACAGCTGACCATGTTAATGAGGCATGCGGTGTAATGACCTAGTCATGACAGCTGACCATGTTAATGAGGCATGCGGTGTAATGACCTAGTCATGACAGCTGACCATGTTAATGAGGCATGCGGTGTAATGACCTAGTCATGACAGCTGACCATGTTAATGAGGCATGCGGTGTAATGACCTAGTCATGACAGCTGACCATGTTAATGAGGCATGCGGTGTAATGACCTAGTCATGACAGCTGACCATGTTAATGAGGCATGCGGTGTAATGACCTAGTCATGACAGCTGACCATGTTAATGAGGCATGCGGTGTAATGACCTAGTCATGACAGCTGACCATGTTAATGAGGCATGCGGTGTAATGACCTAGTCATGACAGCTGACCATGTTAATGAGGCATGCGGTGTAATGACCTAGTCATGACAGCTGACCATGTTAATGAGGCATGCGGTGTAATGACCTAGTCATGACAGCTGACCATGTTAATGAGGCATGCGGTGTAATGACCTAGTCATGACAGCTGACCATGTTAATGAGGCATGCGGTGTAATGACCTAGTCATGACAGCTGACCATGTTAAGGAGGCATGCGGTGTAATGACCTAGTCATGACAGCTGACCATGTTAATGAGGCATGCGGTGTAATGACCTAGTCATGACAGCTGACCATGTTAATGAGGCATGCGGTGTAATGACCTAGTCATGACAGCTGACCATGTTAATGAGGCATGCGGTGTAATGACCTAGTCATGACAGCTGACCATGTTAATGAGGCATGCGGTGTAATGACCTAGTCATGACAGCTGACCATGTTAATGAGGCATGCGGTGTAATGACCTAGTCATGACAGCTGACCATGTTAATGAGGCATGCGGTGTAATGACCTAGTCATGACAGCTGACCATGTTAATGAGGCATGCGGTGTAATGACCTAGTCATGACAGCTGACCATGTTAATGAGGCATGCGGTGTAATGACCTAGTCATGACAGCTGACCATGTTAATGAGGCATGCGGTGTAATGACCTAGTCATGACAGCTGACCATGTTAATGAGGCATGCGGTGTAATGACCTAGTCATGACAGCTGACCATGTTAATGAGGCATGCGGTGTAATGACCTAGTCATGACAGCTGACCATGTTAATGAGGCATGCGGTGTAATGACCTAGTCATGACAGCTGACCATGTTAATGAGGCATGCGGTGTAATGACCTAGTCATGACAGCTGACCATGTTAATGAGGCATGCGGTGTAATGACCTAGTCATGACAGCTGACCATGTTAATGAGGCATGCGGTGTAATGACCTAGTCATGACAGCTGACCATGTTAATGAGGCATGCGGTGTAATGACCTAGTCATGACAGCTGACCATGTTAATGAGGCATGCGGTGTAATGACCTAGTCATGACAGCTGACCATGTTAATGAGGCATGCGGTGTAATGACCTAGTCATGACAGCTGACCATGTTAATGAGGCATGCGGTGTAATGACCTAGTCATGACAGCTGACCATGTTAATGAGGCATGCGGTGTAATGACCTAGTCATGACAGCTGACCATGTTAAAGGAGGCATGCGGTGTAATGACCTAGTCATGACAGCTGACCATGTTAATGAGGCATGCGGTGTAATGACCTAGTCATGACAGCTGACCATGTTAATGAGGCATGCGGTGTAATGACCTAGTCATGACAGCTGACCATGTTAATGAGGCATGCGGTGTAATGACCTAGTCATGACAGCTGACCATGTTAATGAGGCATGCGGTGTAATGACCTAGTCATGACAGCTGACCATGTTAATGAGGCATGCGGTGTAATGACCTAGTCATGACAGCTGACCATGTTAATGAGGCATGCGGTGTAATGACCTAGTCATGACAGCTGACCATGTTAATGAGGCATGCGGTGTAATGACCTAGTCATGACAGCTGACCATGTTAATGAGGCATGCGGTGTAATGACCTAGTCATGACAGCTGACCATGTTAATGAGGCATGCGGTGTAATGACCTAGTCATGACAGCTGACCATGTTAATGAGGCATGCGGTGTAATGACCTAGTCATGACAGCTGACCATGTTAATGAGGCATGCGGTGTAATGACCTAGTCATGACAGCTGACCATGTTAATGAGGCATGCGGTGTAATGACCTAGTCATGACAGCTGACCATGTTAATGAGGCATGCGGTGTAATGACCTAGTCATGACAGCTGACCATGTTAATGAGGCATGCGGTGTAATGACCTAGTCATGACAGCTGACCATGTTAATGAGGCATGCGGTGTAATGACCTAGTCATGACAGCTGACCATGTTAATGAGGCATGCGGTGTAATGACCTAGTCATGACAGCTGACCATGTTAATGAGGCATGCGGTGTAATGACCTAGTCATGACAGCTGACCATGTTAATGAGACTTACTGAGGGAACCAGAGGGAGGATCCTTCACAAGGACTGGCTATGGATCATGTGTGATTACACATAAAGATCCAAGATTGAGGAAGGAGTCTCACCTTTGCTGTGCTGGTTGGGCAGGGCTGGCCTGGCCTCGGCAGGGAAGATGATAAACTAAACCAAGTGGAAGTCAAGAGAGAGAGCAAGAGAGTACACGTAAGGGGAGCCAGAGAGGTAGGGGGTGTGTGTTTCCAGGTTAATGAATAATGAAGGTCACTATGAACAAAGTCCATTCTAAAGCATCTCCACTGAGACTCATTCTCTCACACACCTTTGTAACTTGCAAACCCAATAGAAACACACAGTCCACCCTCTTTCTGTGTGTCTGCATGACATTCATACCAGTCAGATATTCAGCTGACGACCTTTCCTGGGAAAGAAAATAATATATTACTGCTGTCACATTCACTTCTTTAAAGTATAACACTTGGAATAGCTGTATTCATATTCTCTTTCCCCCTCTCCACTTGCTCTCTCCTTTCACTGTCTCTCCTCCTCCGTCCCGTCCCCTCTCGCTTTCTCCCTCCCCAGTATGAGTACTCCGTCAGGTCGGAAGAGCCCCGTGGACTACGGGGTTCAGATCCGCTTCATCAACGACTCAGCAGGGGGGCTCCCCTCGACCCAGCTGAGATCCAAGCCCCCCTCCAACTCTAAGTACGGGGTGGCTGTCAGGGTCCAGGGCATCGCTGGACAACCCTATGTGGTTATGAAGGACCGGGGCCCAAAGGGAGATTCGTATGGGGTGCAGCTCCGTACCCACTACCCCCCGGGTTACGGCAGTCTGCCCCGCAGGAGAGACCGAGAGGAGGGAGGGGGAGATGGCGAGGGGGGAGGAGGGCCAGGTGGGGCGTTACGCAGGGCACAGTCCCATGGTTCATTACTGGAGAGTGAGGGGGTAGGAGGATTTGGGAGACCACCAGGGGATGGGAGGTCTGGTAGCTATGGGAACCTGGATGGAGGGATTGGGGTCGCGGAAGAGAGAATGGAAATAGTGGTGAGGGAGGGGGGTAAGGGGAGGAATATAATGTGTGGGTCATATCAGTCTGGGCTCAATGGGTCACTGGGGAGGGGAGGGGGGAGTCAGTATGCCCCTGACCTCCATCCTTCCCAAACAGAGCAGCTGACCATGGCACACCCCTACCCCCAGAGCCTTCCTTACCCAACACACCCCCACCCTCAGAGCCTTCCTTACCCAGCACAGCCCCACCCCCAGACCCCCGTCAACAGACTGATCAGCAGGTTTGACGGCAGCAGCAGTACCAGAGAACAACAGAGGGGGCGCTCTCCTGTAGCAGAGGACCCTAGAAACACCATCTCCTCTTCCCTCGCCCCCAACCCCTACTCCTCCCCTTCACCCTCTCTCACCCCCAACCCCTACTCCTCCCCTCCCTCCTCCACTCACAGCAGCCTGGGGCAGGGCCAAGGCTCCGTCAGTAAGGCAACACCCCACCCAGCCAGTCAGTGGGCTCCGCCGGGGAGGTTTGTCGCTGTGGAGACGCCGTCAGCCAATCAAACAGACCCGCTGGTAAGAGGCTGGACGGGAGGGGAGAGCGGTATACATTATCAATACCTCCAGTAAAGTTTAAAAACATACTAACACTGAGCTCTGTCTAAAGGTGACCCCTGATCTGCTTCAGAGTTCAGAGGTCACCAGTGAGGAGGAGCAGGTCATGCAGACCATCTACAGTGTCCTCAGAGAAGGGTAGAGCATTTATCTTACGGTGTCATTCAACATTAATTTAGGCCAGTTATCAACATCCTTCTGACCATGTGTGTTTGACCTGTTGTTCACCCCACAGGACTAGTGAGAGGGACTCAGTCATCAGACACAAAGTCAGGGTGATCTTCCAGAAGATCCAGGGACTCAAGGTACTTTAATATACAGTGCATTTGGAGTATTCAGACCCCTTGACTTTTTCCACGTTTTTGTTATGTTACAGCCTAATTCTAAAATGGATTAAATAAAACATTTTCCTCAGCAATCTACACACAATACCCCATAATGACAAAGAAAAACAGGTTGTTAGAATTTGTTTTTACATAAGTATACAGACACTTTCCCTTTGATTGGAGTCCACCTGTGGTAAATTCAATTGATTGGATATGATTTGGAAAGACACACACCTGTCTATTTAAGGTCCCACAGTTGACGGTGCATGTCAGAGCAAAAACCAAGCCATGACGTCAAAGGAATTGTTCGTAGAGCTCCAAGATAGGATTGTGATAGACACAGATCTGGGGAAGGGTACAAAAAAAATGTCTGCAGCATTGAAGGTCCCCAAGAGCACAGTGGCCTCCATCATTCTTAAATGGAAGAAGTTTGGAACCACCAAGACTCTTCCTAGAGCTGGCCGCCCAGCCAACCTAAGCAATCGGGGGGAGAAGGGCCTTGGTCAGGGAACATCTCTGGAGAGACCTGAAAATAGTTGTGCAGTGACACTCCACATCCAACCTGACAGCTTGAGAGGATCTGCAGAGAACAATGGGAGAAACTCCCCAAATACAGGTGTACCTAGCTTTTAGATTTTATTTTATTATTTATTTAACCATTTATTTAACTAGGCAAGTCAGTTAAGAACAGATTACCATGACAGCCAACCAAAAGGCAAAAAGCCTCCTTCGGGGACATACCCAAGAAGAAGAGGCTGTAATCGCTGCCAAAGGTGCTTCAACAAAGTACTGTGTAAAGAAAGGGTCTGAATACTTATGACAATGTGATATTTCAGTTTATTTTTAATACATTTGCAAAAATGTCGAAACCGGTTTTTGCTTTGGTATTGTGTGTAGATTGATGGAAAAGAACGACAGATGTTTACCTTGTCAGCTCGGGGATTCGATCTTGCAACCTTTCAGTTACAGGTCCAACACTCTAACCACTAGGCTACCTGCCGCCCCATAATGATGAGTGAGAAAGTTAGAAGCACATATCATACCCCCCTGCTAACCTCTTACCATTACAATAACATGGGAGGTTAGAATTTTTTGCGGGCTAAGATATTTATGCCTCAACTTTCTCACTCATCATTATTCACGATTCATTCAGGATTATCCATAATCATGGTAGTATAGACATTATTAATGTAGAAGTGTTTAGAAACATTATATTCTTATTTACAATAAAAGTAACTCCAAAATGACACAATACATTATTTACCATTCATTTCTATTTGGCAAAAAATTATAAAACGCTACCAAAACAAACAGCAAATGCATCCAACAAGTTTGAGGTCCCAAGCTTGATGTAATCATTGTTTTCTAGGAATATGGGACCAAATACTAAACGTTTTACTACTTTTTAATATATTTTTAATAAGTGAATTTGTCCCAATTACTTCTGGTCCTCTAAAATGGGCTATCTACAAAAAGTGCTGTAATTTCGAAACGGTTCACCTGATATGGATGAATATACCCTCCAATCATAGCTGACAGTCTGCACTTTAACCTCGGAGTCATTGTATCATTTCAAATCCAAAGTACAGAGCAAAAAATAAAACAATGTTACTGTCCCAATACTTTTGGAGCTCTCTGTACATCTCTATACACCTTGGTAGTATTCTAATACACATCTCTATACATCTCTGCAGTACTCTAATATACATCTCAATACACCTACGTAGTACTCTAATATACATCTCTATACACCTACGTAGTACTCTAATATACATCTCTATACATCTCCACGGTACTCTAATATACATCGCTATACATCTCCGCGGTACTCTAATATACATCGCTATACACCTCCGCGGTACTCTAATATACATCGCTATACACCTCCGCGGTACTCTAATATACATCGCTATACACCTCCACGGTACTCTAATATACATCGCTATACATCTCCACGGTACTCTAATATACATCGCTATACATCTCCACGGTACTCTAATATACATGGCTATACATCTCCACGGTACTCTAATATACATCGCTATACACCTCCACGGTACTCTAATATACATCGCTATACACCTCCACGGTACTCTAATATACATCGCTATACACCTCCGCGGTACTCTAATATACATCGCTATACACCTCCACGGTACTCTAATATACATCGCTATACACCTCCGCGGTACTCTAATATACAGTGGGGAGAACAAGTATTTGATACACTGCCGATTTTGCAGGTTTTCCTGCTTACAAAGCATGTAGAGGTCTGCAATTTTTATCATAGGTACACTTCAACTGTGAGAGATGGAATCTAAAACAAAAATCCAGAAAATCACATTGTATGATATTTAAGTATTTAATTTGCATTTTATTGCATGACATAATGATTTGATACATCAGAAAAGCAGAACTTAATATTTGGTACAGAAACCTTTGTTTGCAATTACAGAGATCATACGTTTCCTGTAGTTCTTGACCAGGTTTGCACACACTGCAGCAGGGATTTTGGCCCACTCCTCCATACAGACCGTCTCCAGATCATTCAGGTTTTGGGGCTGTCGCTGGGCAATACGGACTTTCAGCTCCCTCCAAAGATGGACCTTGCTTCTTACGGAGCCACTCCTTAGTTGCCCTGGCTGTGTGTTTCGGGTCGTTGTCATGCTGGAAGACCCAGCCACGACCCATCTTCAATGCTCTTACTGAGGGAAGGAGGTTGTTGGCCAAGATCTCGCGATACATGGCCCCATCCATCCTCCCATCACTACGGTGCAGTCGTCCTGTCCCCTTTGCAGAAAAGCATTGCCAAAGAATGATGTTTCCATCTCCTTGCTTCACGGTTGGGATGTTGTTCTTGGGCTCATTCTTGGACTCATCCTTCTTCTTCTTCCAAACACGGCCAGTGGAGTTTAGACCAAAAAGCTATATTTTTGTCTCATCAGACCACATGACCTTCTCCCATTCCTCCTCTGGATCATCCAGATGGTCATTGGCAAACTTCAGACAGGCCTGGACATGTGCTGGCTTGAGCAGGTGGACCTTGCGTGCGCTGCAGGATTTTAATCCATGACGGCGTAGTGTGTTACTAATGGTTTTCTTTGAGACTGTGGTCCCAGCTCTCTTCAGGTCAATGACCAGATCCTGCCGTGTAGTTCTGGGCTGATCCCTCACCTTCCTCATGATCATTGATGCCCCACGAGGTGAGATCTTGCATGGAGCCCCAGACCGAGGGTGATTGACCGTCATCATGAACTTCTTCCATTTTCGAATAATTGCGCCAACAGTTGTTGCCTTCTCACCAAGCTGCTTGCCTATTGTCCTGTAGCCCATGCCAGCCTTGTGCAGGTCTACAATTTTATCCCTGATGTCCTTACACAACTCTCTGGTCTTCGCCATTGTGGAGAGGTTGTAGTCTGTTTGAGTGTGTGGACCGGTGTCTTTTATACAGGTAACGAGTTCAAACAGGTGCAGTTAATGTAGGTAATGAGTGGAGAACAGGAGGGATTCTTAAAGAAAAACTAACAGGTCTGTGAGAGATGGAATTCTTACTGGTTGGTAGGTGATCAAATACTTATGTAATGCAATAAAATGCAAATTAATTACTTAAAAATCATAATGTGATTTTTCTGGATTTTTGTTTTAGATTCCGTCTCTCACAGTTGAAATGTACCTATGATAAAAATTACAGACTTCTACATGCTTTGTAAGTAGGAAAACCTGCAAAATTGGCAGTGTGTCAAATACTTGTTCTCCCCACTGTACATCTCTATACATCTCTGTAGTACTCTAATAGACACTTCTGTAGTACTCTATTAGACACTTCTGTAGTACTCTATTAGACACTTCTGTAGTACTCTAATAGACACTTCTGTAGTACTCTATTAGACACTTCTGTAGTACTCTAATATACATCTCTGTAGTACTCTAATATACATCTCTATACACCTCCGTAGGACTGCTCATCCTCTTATTTCAGTTTGTCATTGGTGGTGCTAGCTGTCATTCTATGGGGTATCCACTAAAGTCACTCTCCCCCTCTCAGCCCAGTGAGAGTTCTGGAGAGGAGTGGAGGAGAGAAAAGAGGGATCTGGAGAGGAAGATGATGGAGCTACAGACCTCTCTACAGGAGGAGAGGAGGGTGAGTGGAGGAGAGTAGGAGAAAAATAGGAAGGAGTGATCATTTGGGATGTGATGGAAAGAGTGGAGCGATGGTGTTTGTTTGGCACATAGGAGGCTCTCACGGTGAGCTGTTTCAACAGTACACACACCAGTGTGTGCGTTTTCTGAGAGGAGCTGATGTTTTTAGTGGCAGTCTAATCCGAATGCCCTAAAAACCGATGATTTTAAACCAGTTTAAACCTGTTGGGTTAGAGGTGGACACACACACATTATTATATCTGATAATGAGTAATTATGTGTTGGCTTAAGGGAGTTGGGCTGGTATTTAACTCTAACTCCCTATAATCACTTAATCATGTATGTGAATTCCACAGTGAGGATTAAAGCCTGTCTGACACCATTCTGAAGAACACACAGACACACAGCATGTTTAAATAGAGAATCATGCCTGTTCTCCAAAATATTTCTAATGGTGTAATTAAATACTACCATTCTGTCACCTCTCCACTGTCTGTCGTTGTCTGATGTTGTGGTGGTCATGTAGCCTACAGTACAGGACTGTGTGTGTGCATAGGGCTCTGTGGGCAGCTCTGACCCTGTGTTAAAGGCAGAGCTGGATTCATGTCTGGATGAGAACATGCAGCTCCAGGAGACTGTGGACAGGAAGAAGACTGAACTACACCAGACACACTCTGAGTGAGTAACAGTGAGCAGGACAAATGACCTGGGTAGAAGGAAACCTTGAGACCAACCAGGCAGGTTGAAAGTGACTCCAGGCTGCTGGATCAGAACTGGTTATAATGATGGCTTATTGAAAGGTTCTTTGTTAGTGTTGAGATAAAGAGCATCAGATCTCTCTTGTAAAATAGATTTTATCTCAATGAGAATGACCTGTAGAAATAAAGGTTAAATGAATAAATCACGGTCTCTGTCAGGCTGAGTCAGTTGCGTATGGAGAGAGAGAGTGCTGAGTCCAGAGTCAGAGAGATGGAGGACCGACTGGGCGAGCTACAGGAGGAGCTGAGGACCGAGAACGGCAACAAGACGGTAACACAACATTTGGGTGGTCTTGAGACACAAGATCTTTGTTGTGCACTCTTTGTAACTGTCCTGTAGAATGTGTTATGTGTGTCTACAGGACCTGGTGACTTGTCAAGCGTCTCTGTTGGAGGTGTCCATGTTGAAGCAGAAGCTGGAGGATTCTCTGAGACAGAGAGAGAGGGAGCTGACGGCCCTGAAGGGAGCTCTGAAGGACGAGGTGGCCACGCACGACAAAGACATGGAGACACTTCGAGAACAGTACAGCACTGACATGGAGAGACTGAGGAGTACCGTGGAGCAGGTCTCACAGGTACACACGTTTCAGCGTTTATTCACCATGGCCACAGGATACAACCGGTGGAAAACGGTAGTCAAATTCTTACTTGAGAGCTCTTTCCCACCCACACGCGTGCACTGAGGGAGCAGCAGAGCGTGAAGTGATTGAGACCCACTGGACTTGCTTCACATTATAGCAGGAACAACAAGTGATTACACCGTTACGTTTGACTGCACAGACAAAGCCACAAGCAGTACATCAGCTGATCTCACATTCTTAATGACACGTCTTACTCCCTCTCTCTCCCCACTCTCTCTCTCATATCATCCTCCTTCTCTCCCCCTACCCCTCTCTCCCCACACTCTCATAACCACCCTCCCTCTCTTCTCTCCCCCCTACCTCTCTCCCTACACTCTCTCATATCCACCCTCCCTCTCTCTCCCTACACTCTCTCATATCCACCCTCCCTCTCTTCTCTCCCCCTACCTCTCTCCCTACACTCTCTCATATCCACCCTCCCTCTCTCTCCCTACACTCTCTCATATCCACCCTCCCTCTCTCTCCCCACACTCTCTCATAACCACCCTCCCTCTCTTCTCTCCCCCCTACCTCTCTCCCTACACTCTCTCATATCCACCCTCCCTCTCTCTCCCTACACTCTCTCATATCCACCCTCCCTCTCTCTCCCTACACTCTCTCATATCCACCCTCCCTCTCTCTCCCCACACTCTCTCATAACCACCCTCCCTCTCTTCTCTCCCCCCTACCTCTCTCCCTACACTCTCTCATATCCACCCTCCCTCTCTCTCCCTACACTCTCTCATATCCACCCTCCCTCTCTCTCCCTACACTCTCTCATATCCACCCTCCCTCTCTTCTCTCCCCCTACCTCTCTCCCTACACTCTCTCATATCCACCCTCCCTCTCTCTCCCTACACTCTCTCATATCCACCCTCCCTCTCTCTCCCTACACTCTCTCATATCCACCCTCCCTCTCTCTCCCCCTACCTCTCTCCCTACACTCTCTCATATCCACCCTCCCTCTCTTCTCTCCCCCTACCTCTCTCCCTACACTCTCTCATATCCACCCTCCCTCTCTCTCCCCCTACCTCTCTCCCCACACTCTCTCATAACCACCCTCCCTCTCTTCTCTTCCCCCTACCTCTCTCCTTACACTCTCTCATTCCACCCTCCCTCTCTCCCTACACTCTCTCATCCCACCCTCCCTCTCTCTCCCTACACTCTCTCATATCCACCCTCCCTCTCTCTCCCTACACTCTCTCATATCCACCCTCCCTCTCTCTCCCTACACTCTCTCATATCCACCCTCCCTCTCTTCTCTCCCCCCTACCTCTCTCCTTACACTCTCTCATATCCACCCTCCCTCTCTCTCCCCCTCTCTTCTCTCTCCCCCTCCTTCTCTCTCCCCAGTCTCAGGCGGGTATCGAGTCAGAGCGGTTGCGTGTGAATGCGTCGGTGCGTACTCTACAGCAGCAGCTGGAAGACTGCAGGGACGAGAGTGGCCACTGGATGACGCAGTTCCACAATACTAGAGATGAACTACGGACCACCAAACAGGAGTGAGTACACGCACCTACAGAGAATACAACCTTACTGTGAAATGCTTACTTTTAACCAACAATGCAGTTTTAAGGAAAACAAGTTATTTAATTTACTTAAGTAAAAAATTGACTGGTACTGTACACACACACACACACTTCACACTTCACACACACACAGACTTACACATCTCTTCCTGTTTTTCAACCATCCATGTATACATCTATGTAACCATCCACATGTCCCATTTCTGTTCTCCCATTCTGTACCGTCTCCTCCTCTCGTGTCTTATTGACTAGAGACACGCCCATCACCCCTGAGCCACCCTGAGGGAGCCTATATATGTGCTGTATATAGGTTATAGCCGTGCCAGTAGCCAGCCGTGCCAGTAGCCAGCCGTGCCAGTAGCCAGCCGTGCCAGTAGCCAGCCGTGCCAGTAGCCAGCCGTGCCAGTAGCCAGCCGTGCTAACCCTTAGCCTATAATTTCTGCGACCCCGCGGAAATGTAATTAAGATATTGAAAAAAAATCCCTGCAAAATGTCTGTTTAAGCTAGACAGATGTTTTTTTGCATGGGCTGCATGCATGTTAGTAGCTGTGGTACAATTCCATATTTTAGAATCCCCCGGCTTAGACTCTAGAGGGTTTTAATAGCTGCGGTTAATAGCCGGGGTTTATGGCCGTGTAGCTGACATTCCAGTTAAACCAGCTTCTGTGTTTCTCTATTTGACTGACTGTGTGATACTGTAGAATGACCTCATTTTAACAACTAAATGTTTGATCAACTTTGAGGGACTGATATCAGCATTGGAGATTGAACTGTAGCTTCTGTGATCAAACTAAATGATGTCTGATCAGTGCTCATCTGTGACTTGAGTTCTAGATTTTGAAATGGATATCTTTAATTGGTTAAAATGGTGTGTGTTTGTGTTGCAGGATGCTGCAGGCTCGTCTGGAGAAAGAGGAGCTTGAGGAAGAACTGAATGAAGTACAGGAGAGGGTCAACACCATGAAACAGCAGATACCAGACCCCAGTCATACACACACACTCAACCAGGTACACACACACACACACACTGATTCTGACACACACACTCTCAACAAGGTACACACTGACACTGTTCTCCATTGTCATGTCAGGAGCTGCAGAGTTTGCGTGCCGATCTGCAGCAGGCCCAATCAGAGGCAGAGAAGAAAAGGGCGGAGCTCGATAAAAAGGTAATGGAGGTAATCTCCCTGAAGAAGGCCAACCAGGAGCAGGAGGCGGAGCTCAAGTATGAGATGGACAGGCTGAGGGGCCAATCAAATCGAGCCAAAGAGGATCTGGCCAAGGCCCAGGAGAGAACCAAACAGGTGTGTGTTGTGTAGTACCAGCTATGTGACTGGGAAAGATGGCCACTTTTCCTCCCTTATATTCATCATCTCCATCCTTCTCTCAACCACTCACCTCTTTTGTTTCTCTCCATAGCTCCCTGACCCGTCGGTCGTGTCTGGCCTGCAGTCAGAGTTGACTGATGCTCGTGGGGAGAGAGACCGACTTGGAGAGAAACTCTCCAGCACTGAGCAGGAGCTGCAGTCAAACACAGAGCGGCTGGCCAGAACCCAGACAGAACTAAACGCTCTCAGAGACTCACAGCAGGAGCAGGAGGCAGCTAACACACGCCTCCGAGAGAAACTCTCACGCCTGGAGGTGAGACATACACACACATTACACTACCTTTTTCTCACAGCTCTTTGTTAGTGGGTGTGTTGTTTCACAGTATGTATTTGTGTGTCCCCCCCCAGTCTCAGCTGGCTTCCAGTGCATCAGAGAGTTCGGAGGCAGAGCTGTCCCTCCAGGCGGAGTTGAGGGAGCTGAGGCAGGAGCTTGACGAGGCCAGGAGAGGAGCCTCTCGGCTGGGCCAGGACCACCGGCAGCTCAGTCTGCGTCTGGAGGACAGTGAGAAGGAGAGGGACCAGCTCACACAGACCAACACACAGCTGGAGGAACAGAGGAGACAGCAGGAGCGGTCCCTGGACAAACTCAATAAGGAGGTGAGGAGTGTGTGTGTCTACATGGGTTTTTCTGATGCTCTGTGTACTGCATTGAAGTGCTGTGTTTACAAATGTACACTGTGCAAATAAAAATCTCTCTCTCTCTGTCTACTTACTCCTCGCTCTCTCCCTACTCTCACTCTCACTCTGCCTCTTTCTCTGTCCATGTAGTTTGAGTCTCTGTCCCAGTCGTCTGGTGAGGAGGTGCGTGTTCTCAGGGCCCAGCTGGAGGAACAGAGAGAGAGATCTCGCAGTGAGACACAGGAGGCCCAGAGGCAGGGCAATGACACACTGGTAGAACTGGAGAGGAGCCAGACCTCCCTCAAGAGACTGGAAGAGGAGGTGAGAGAGAGGAAGGGACAGGGTGAGAGAGGAGGAGGAAAAGAGAGGAGACGGAGGAGGAAAGGGTCTTCAGGAGGTGAGAGAGAGATGGATGGACGGGGTGAGAGAGGAGGAGGAAAGGGTCTTCAGGAGGTGAGAGAGAGGAAGGGACTGGGTGAGAGAGGAGGGAAAGCGAGAGGAGACGGAGGAGGAAAGGGTCTTCAGGAGGTGAGAGAGAGATGGAGGGAAAGCGAGAGGAGACTGAGGAGGAAAGGGTCTTCAGGAGGTGAGAGAGAGATGGATGGACGGGGTGAGAGAGGAGGGAAAGCGAGAGGAGACGGAGGAGGAAAGGGTCTTCAGGAGGTGATGGTATTGGTCAGGGCTAGTCAACTCTCACCCTGCCGGAGCCTGCTGCTTTCTTCTTCTACCTGCTAATGAATTGTACCCACCTGGTGTCCCAGGTCTAAATTGGTCCCTGATTAGAGGGGAACAATGAAAAAACACAGTGGAACTGGCTTTGAGGTCCAGAGATGAGTTTGAGGGGTGAAGGTGCTTTTGTGTTGTGTGTGTGTGTGTGTGTGTGTGTGTGTGTGTGTGTGTGTTGTGCGCCAGGCGTCACGTCAGAAGAAGGATCTGCTCTTTGTGGTTGAGGAGAGAGACAATGTTCAGCTGGACAAGGAGCTGCTCACCAACCGCCTGCACCACCTAGAGGCTGAACTGGAGAACAGCAGGAGCAGCCTCACAGACAAGAGCAGGGAGCTCCGCAGCACGGAGGACAAGATGAAACGACTGGAGCTGGAGCTGGAGGAGGAGAAGGGATCTGTGGAGCTACTCACTGACAGAGTCACCAGGACCAGAGACCAGGTACACACACACACACTATAAATGTGTGTCTAGCAGCTTTCACCAGTCTGTTGGTTAACAGTTGAAAGAACCAGGACCAAGCTAGGAAAATAATGTATTTGTTATCTCTCTCCTCACCCTCTTTCTCCCCTCACTCTGTCTGGCGCTCCTCTGTCTGGCGCTCCTCTGTCTGGCGCTCCTCTGTCTGGCGCTCGTCTGTCTGGCGCTCGTCTGTCTGGCGCTCCTCTGTCTGTCTGTGTGCAGATGGAGCAGCTGCGTTCAGAGCTGATGCAGGAGAGATCCTCCAGACAGGACCTGGAGCTGGACAAGAATGCCCTAGAAAGACATGTACGTTAAGTCTGTGTCTCCACTGAAATGATCTTAAGGTCTGAGTGATGATTGATTATGCTTAAATCTCTCTCTCCAGTTGAAGGAGTTGAAGACCAGAGTATCTGATATGGAGGGTCAGTCTCGCTCCTCTGTAGGAGTGGCTCAGCTGGAGAGTAAAGTTCACGAGTTGGAGGAACGCCTCCACAGCGAGGATAGGTACACCGCACACTACACGTCCCACAATGCACCACACCCCAGGAACTACAGACGCCACAATGCACCACACCCCAGGAACTACAGACACCCCAGGAACTACAGACACCACAATGCACCACACCCCAGGAACTACAGATGCCACAATGTACCACATAGTCTAGAATATGATATTTTGTAACCAAAGCTGATTTTGTGTTTGGTATGGTAGTTCACTGTTAGTTAGAGAAGTGTACCTTAAATTGACATTCACATTATTGATGACAGGTAAAGCTTATGATATTATGAACTGGTCACACATCTGTATCCAGAATCACCTTGTTCATGTTTGTGCTAAACGTGTGTGTGTCTTAGGGAGAAGAACTCCATGTTGTCGTCTCAGCGTCGCCTGGAGAAGAAACTGAAGGAGCTCAACTTTACCCTGGAGGAAGAGAGACACCAACACACAGAACAGAGAGACCAGGTACACACACACACACACACACACACACACACACACACACAGCCTGACTGATTCCTCTGTGTTGTAGCTGTCTCTGCGTGTGAAGGCTCTGAAGAGACAGGTGGATGAGGGGGAGACCGAGGTAGAGAGGATGGAGGGATTGAGGAGGAAGTCCCAGAGAGAGATGGAGGAACAGATGGAACTAAAGGAGGCCTTACAGGGCAGAGTCACCGCGCTGGAGACTGAGCTCAAGTAAGTCTGTGTGGGTTGTGTTTCCAAGTCTGACCCTCTACCTGTTTCACATGTTAGATTACTAAGTATCTCCTTTCTCCTAGATGTCTCTTCTTCTGAACCAGCCCAATTCTCTCTGTTCTCCTCCACTCCCTCCAGACCTCTCTCTGTTCTCCTCCACTCCCTCCAGACCTCTTTCTGTTCTCCTCCACTCCCTCCAGACCTCTTTCTGTTCTCCTCCACTCCCTCCAGACCTCTTTCTGTTCTCCTCCACTCCCTCCAGACCTCTTTCTGTTCTCCTCCACTCCCTCCAGACCTCTTTCTGTTCTCCTCCACTCCCTCCAGACCTCTTTCTGTTCTCCTCCACTCCCTCCAGACCTCTTTCTGTTCTCCTCCACTCCCTCCAGACCTCTTTCTGTTCTCCTCCACTCCCTCCAGACCTCTTTCTGTTCTCCTCCACTCCCTCCAGACCTCTTTCTGTTCTCCTCCACTCCCTCCAGACCTCTTTCTGTTCTCCTCCACTCCCTCCAGACCTCTTTCTGTTCTCCTCCACTCCCTCCAGACCTCTTTCTGTTCTCCTCCACTCCCTCCAGACCTCTTTCTGTTCTCCTCCACTCCCTCCAGACCTCTTTCTGTTCTCCTCCACTCCCTCCAGACCTCTTTCTGTTCTCCTCCACTCCCTCCAGACCTCTTTCTGTTCTCCTCCACTCCCTCCAGACCTCGTTCTGTTCTCCTCCACTCCCTCCAGACCTCGTTCTGTTCTCTTCCACTCCCTCCAGACCTCGTTCTGTTCTCTTCCACTCCCTCCAGACCTCTTTCTGTTCTCCTCCACTCCCTCCAGACCTCGTTCTGTTCTCTTCCACTCCCTCCAGACCTCTTTCTGTTCTCCTCCACTCCCTCCAGACCTCGTTCTGTTCTCTTCCACTCCCTCCAGACCTCTTTCTGTTCTCCTCCACTCCCTCCAGACCTCTTTCTGTTCTCTTCCACTCCCTCCAGACCTCGTTCTGTTCTCTTCCACTCCCTCCAGACCTCTTTCTGTTCTCTTCCACTCCCTCCAGACCTCTTTCTGTTCTCCTGTTCTCCTCCAGACCTCTTTCTGTTCTCCTCCACTCCCTCCAGACCTCGTTCTGTTCTCCTCCACTCCCACCAGACCTCGTTCTGTTCTCCTGTTCTCCTCCACTCCTCTTTCTGTTCTCCTCCACTCCCTCCAGACCTCTTTCTGTTCTCCTCCACTCCTCTTTCTGTTCTCCTCCACTCCTCTTTCTGTTCTCCTCCCTCCTCTTTCTGTTCTCCTCCACTCCTCTTTTGTTCTCCTCCACTCCTCTTTCTGTTCTCCTCCACTCCCTCCAGACCTCTTTCTGTTCTCTTCCACTCCCTCCAGACCTCTTTCTGTTCTCTTCCACTCCCTCCAGACCTCTTTCTGTTCTCCTGTTCTCCTCCACTCCTCTTTCTGTTCTCCTCCACTCCTCTTTCTGTTCTCCTCCACTCCTCTTTCTGTTCTCCTCCACTCCTCTTTCTGTTCTCCTCCACTCCTCTTTCTGTTCTCCTCCACTCCTCTTTCTGTTCTCCTCCACTCCTCTTTCTGTTCTCCTCCACTCCTCTTTCTGTTCTCCTCCCTCCTCTTTCTGTTCTCCTCCACTCCTCTTTCTGTTCTCCTCCACTCCCTCCAGACCTCGTTCTGTTCTCCTGTTCTCCTCCACTCCTCTTTCTGTTCTCCTCCACTCCTCTTTCTGTTCTCCTCCACTCCCTCCAGACCTCGTTCTGTTCTCTTCCACTCCCTCCAGACCTCTTTCTGTTCTCTTCCACTCCCTCCAGACCTCTTTCTGTTCTCCTCCACTCCCTCCAGACCTCGTTCTGTTCTCCTCCACTCCTCGTTCTGTTCTCCTCCACTCCCTCCAGACCTCTTTCTGTTCTCCTCCACTCCTCGTTCTGTTCTCCACCACTCCCTCCAGACCTCTTTCTGTTCTCCTCCACTCCCTCCAGACCTCTTTCTGTTCTCCTCCACTCCCTCCAGACCTCTTTCTGTTCTCTTCCACTCCCTCCAGACCTCTTTCTGTTCTCCTCCACTCCTCTTTCTGTTCTCCTCCACTCCCTCCAGACCTCGTTCTGTTCTCCTCCACTCCCTCCAGACCTCGTTCTGTTCTCCTCCACTCCTCTTTCTGTTCTCCTCCACTCCCTCCAGACCTCTTTCTGTTCTCCTCCACTCCTCTTTCTGTTCTCCTCCACTCCCTCCAGACCTCTTTCTGTTCTCCTCCACTCCTCTTTCTGTTCTCCTCCACTCCTCTTTCTGTTCTCCTCCACTCCTCTTTCTGTTCTCCTCCACTCCTCTTTCTGTTCTCCTCCACTCCTCTTTCTGTTCTCCTCCACTCCTCTTTCTGTTCTCCTCCACTCCTCTTTCTGTTCTCCTCCACTCCCTCCAGACCTCTTTCTGTTCTCCTCCACTCTTTCTGTTCTCCTCCACTCCCTCCAGACCTCGTTCTGTTCTCCTGTTCTCCTCCACTCCTCTTTCTGTTCTCTTCCACTCCCTCCAGACCTCTTTCTGTTCTCCTCCACTCCCTCCAGACCTCTTTCTGTTCTCCTCCACTCCTCGTTCTGTTCTCCTCCACTCCCTCCAGACCTCTTTCTGTTCTCCTCCACTCCCTCCAGACCTCGTTCTGTTCTCCTCCACTCCTCGTTCTGTTCTCCTCCACTCCCTCCAGACCTCTTTCTGTTCTCCTCCACTCCCTCCAGACCTCTTTCTGTTCTCTTCCACTCCCTCCAGACCTCTTTCTGTTCTCTTCCACTCCCTCCAGACCTCTTTCTGTTCTCCTCCACTCCCTCCAGACCTCTTTCTGTTCTCCTCCACTCCCTCCAGACCTCGTTCTGTTCTCCTCCACTCCCTCCAGACCTCTTTCTGTTCTCCTCCACTCCCTCCAGACCTCGTTCTGTTCTCTTCCACTCCCTCCAGACCTCTTTCTGTTCTCCTCCACTCCCTCCAGACCTCTTTCTGTTCTCCTCCACTCCCTCCAGACCTCTTTCTGTTCTCCTCCACTCCCTCCAGACCTCTTTCTGTTCTCTTCCACTCCCTCCAGACCTCTTTCTGTTCTCTTCCACTCCCTCCAGACCTCTTTCTGTTCTCCTCCACTCCCTCCAGACCTCTTTCTGTTCTCCTCCACTCCCTCCAGACCTCTTTCTGTTCTCCTCCACTCCTCGTTCTGTTCTCCTCCACTCCCTCCAGACCTCTTTCTGTTCTCCTCCACTCCCTCCAGACCTCTTTCTGTTCTCCTCCACTCCCTCCAGACCTCTTTCTGTTCTCTTCCACTCCCTCCAGACCTCTTTCTGTTCTCCTCCACTCCCTCCAGACCTCTTTCTGTTCTCTTCCACTCCCTCCAGACCTCTTTCTGTTCTCCTCCACTCCCTCCAGACCTCGTTCTGTTCTCCTCCACTCCCTCCAGACCTCTTTCTGTTCTCCTCCACTCCCTCCAGACCTCTTTCTGTTCTCTTCCACTCCCTCCAGACCTCTTTCTGTTCTCTTCCACTCCCTCCAGACCTCTTTCTGTTCTCCTCCACTCCCTCCAGACCTCTTTCTGTTCTCTTCCACTCCCTCCAGACCGCTTTCTGTTCCTCTTGTCATTGGTAATGAGTTCAGTGAGCTGACATTTACTGGCAGCCTGTTCACTCCCCACAGCCAAACTAGCGTGCGGTGTGTGTGTGTGTTGTGTATCATTCTATGGATCACTGAGCTCCTCTCTGATCCCTCAACAGAGATGCTGCTATCAGACACACGTCATTACAGAATAAAGCAGTCGGATTCAAACACACACACTTCTTCAACAGTCACACTCACCCAGCTGTGTAAAGGTGTCTCATTAAACCCCACTCAACAGTGCTGTGGGAACACACACACACACACACACACACGTACGTATGTGCAGATCAGCTGTGAATGGGGAGGCAGAGACAGATCTAGCAGACAGAGCAGTCATCCCTGTACAGTGGAGAGAACAAGTATTTGAAACACTGCAGTATTTGAAACACTGCCGATTTTGCAAGTATTCCTACTTACAAAGCATGTAGAGGTCTGTCATTTTTATCATAGGTACCCTTCAACTGTGAGAGACGGAATCTAAAACAAAAACCCAGAAAATCACATTGTATGATATTTAATTATTTCATTTGGATTTTATTGCATGACATAATGATTTGATACATCAGAAAAGCAGAACTTAATATTTGGTACAGAAACCTTTGTTTGCAATTACAGAGATCATACGTTTCCTGTAGTTCTTGACCAGCTTTGCACACACTGCAGCAGGGATTTTGGCCCACTCCTCCATACACACCTTCTCCAGAACATTCAGGTTGGGCAATACGGACTTTCAGCTCCCTACAAAGATTTTCTATTGGGTTCAGGTCTGGAGACTGGCTATGCCACTCCAGGAACTTGAGATGCTTTTTACGGAGCCACTCCTTAGTTGACCTGGCTGTGTGTTTCGGGTCGTTGTCATGCTGGAAGACCCAGCCACGACCCATCTTCAATGCTCTTACTGAGGGAAGGAGGTTGTTGGCCAAGATCTTGCGATACATGGCCCCATCCATTTACATTTACATTTAAGTCATTTAGCAGACGCTCTTATCCAGAGCGACTTACAAATTGGTGCATTCACCTTATGACATCCAGTGGAACAGCCACTTTACAATAGTGCATCTAAATCTTTTAAGGGGGGGGTGAGAAGGATTACTTTATCCTATCCTAGGTATTCCTTAAAGAGGTGGGGTTTCAGGTGTCTCCGGAAGGTGGTGATTGACTCCGCTGTCCTGGCGTCGTGAGGGAGTTTGTTCCACCATTGGGGGCCAGAGCAGCGAACAGTTTTGACTGGGCTGAGCGGGAACTGTACTTCCTCAGTGGTAGGGAGGCGAGCAGGCCAGAGGTGGATGAACGCAGTGCCCTTGTTTGGGTGTAGGGCCTGATCAGAGCCTGGAGGTACTGAGGTGCCGTTCCCCTCACAGCTCCGTAGGCAAGCACCATGGTCTTGTAGCGGATGCGAGCTTCAACTGGAAGCCAGTGGAGAGAGCGGGGTGACGTGAGAGAACTTGGGAAGGTTGAACACCAGACGGGCTGCGGCGTTCTGGATGAGTTGTAGGGGTTTAATGGCACAGGCAGGGAGCCCAGCCAACAGCGAGTTGCAGTAATCCAGACGGGAGATGACAAGTGCCTGGATTAGGACCTGCGCCGCTTCCTGTGTGAGGCAGGGTCGTACTCTGCGGATGTTGTAGAGCATGAACCTACAGGAACGGGCCACCGCCTTGATGTTAGTTGAGAACGACAGGGTGTTGTCCAGGATCACGCCAAGGTTCTTAGCGCTCTGGGAGGAGGACACAATGGAGTTGTCAACCGTGATGGCGATACTGTGCAGTCGTCCTGTCCCCTTTGCAGAAAAGCATCGCCAAATAATGATGTTTCCACCTCCATGCTTCACGGTTGGGATGGTGTTCTTGGGGTTGTACTCATCCTTCTTCCTCCAAACACGGCCAGTGGAGTTTAGACCAAAAAGCTATATTTTTGTCTCATCAGACCCCATGACCTTCTCCCATTCCTCCTCTGGATCATCCAGATGGTCATTGGCAAACTTCAGACAGGCCTGGACATGCGCTGGCTTGAGCAGGGGGACCTTGTGTGCGCTGCAGGATTTTAATCCATGACGGCGTAGTGTGTTACTAATGGTTTTCTTTGAGACTGTGGTCCCAGCTCTCTTCAGGTCATTGACCAGGTCCTGCCGTGTAGTTCTGGGCTGATCCCTCACCTTCCTCATGATCATTGATGCCCCACGAGGTGAGATCTTGCATGGAGCCCCAGACCGAGGGTGATTGAGCATTGAACTTCTTCCATTTTCTAATAATTGCACCAACAGTTGTTGCCTTCTCACCAAGCTGCTTGCCTATTGTCCTGTAGGCCATCCCAGCCTTGTGCAAGTCTACAATTTTATCCCTGATGTCCTTACACAGCTCTCTGGTCTTTGCCATTGTGGAGAGGTTGTAGTCTGTTTGAGTGTGTGGACCGGTGTCTTTTATACAGGTAACGAGTTCAAACAGGTGCAGTTAATGTAGGTAATGAGTGGAGAACAGGAGGGATTCTTAAAGAAAAACTAACAGGTCTGTGAGAGCTGGAATTCTTACTGGTTGGTAGGTGATCAAATACTTATGTCATGCAATAAAATGCTAATTAATTACTTAAAAATCATACAATGTGATTTTCTGGATTTTTGTTTTCGATTCGGTCTCTCACAGTTGAAGTTTACCTATGATAAAAGGTACACTTCAAAAGTGTATGTACTGTATGTCACACCAGTCAGTTCCCATATCTGACCAGCAGAGGGCTCTCTCCCTGACATACTACAGGGAACCACACTGTCTACTGTAGAAGTCAACTGTCTACTCCCACACATATTTGCTGAGATCCACCTACAGCCTCTGTTGTAGTGAACAATAGATGATGAAGATAACATTTCTGAAGCTGATGGTGGTGTGTTTCAGGAGGAAGGTGCAGCAGGCGCAGCGTCAGGCCCTGGACTCGTCGGCTCTGAGCTCTGACGAAGATGATGAAGGCCTGTACAACCCCTCCAGCATCACGTCCATCCTCACTGGGAGCAACCTTCACACCAGCTCCTGCTAGAGGGCGGGGTAGTGGCAACCTTCACACCAGCTCCTGCTAGAGGGAGGGAGGGAAGGAGGGGTAGTGACAACCTTCACACCAGCTCCTGCTAGAGGGGGGAGGGAGGGGTAGTGGCAACCTTCACACCAGCTCCTGCTAGAGGGAGGGGTAGTGACAACCTTCACACCAGCTCCTGCTAGAGGGGGGAGGGAGGGGTAGTGACAACCTTCACACCAGCTCCTGCTAGAGGGAGGGAGGGAGGGGTAGTGACAACCTTCACACCAGCTCCTGCTAGAGGGTGAGGGAGGGGTAGTGACAACCTTCACACCAGCTCCTGCTAGAGGGAGGGAGGGAGGGAGGGGTAGTGGCAACCTTCACACCAGTTCCTGCTAGAGGAGGGAGGGAGGGGTAGTGGCAACCTTCACACAAGTTCCTGCTAGAGGGAGGGAGGGAGGGTAGTGGCAACCTTCACACTAGTTCCTGCTAGAGGGAGGGAGGGAGGGTAGTGGCAACCTTCACACCAGCTCCTGCTAGAGGGAGGGAGGGAGGGTAGTGGCAACCTTCACACCAGCACCTGCTAGAGGGGGAGGGAGGGGTAGTGACAGCCTTCACACCAGCTCCTGCTAGAGGGAGGGAGGGAGGGAGGGAGGGGTAGTGACAACCTTCACACCAGCTCCTGCTAGAGGGAGGGAGGGAGGGAGGGGTAGTGACAACCTTCACACCAGCTCCTGCTAGAGGGTGAGGGAGGGGTAGTGACAACCTTAACACCAGCTCCTGCTAGAGGGAGGGAGGGAGGGGTAGTGGCAACCTTCACACCAGTTCCTGCTAGAGGAGGGAGGGAGGGGTAGTGGCAACCTTCACACAAGTTCCTGCTAGAGGGAGGGAGGGAGGGTAGTGGCAACCTTCACACTAGTTCCTGCTAGAGGGAGGGAGGGAGGGTAGTGGCAACCTTCACACCAGCTCCTGCTAGAGGGAGGGAGGGAGGGTAGTGGCAACCTTCACACCAGCTCCTGCTAGAGGGGGGAGGGAGGGGTAGTGACAGCCTTCACACCAGCTCCTGCTAGAGGGAGGGAGGGAGGGAGGGAGGGGTAGTGACAACCTTCACACCAGCTCCTGCTAGAGGGAGGGAGGGAGGGAGGGGTAGTGACAACCTTCACACCAGCTCCTGCTAGAGGGAGGGAGGGAGGGAGGGAGGGGTAGTGGCAACCTTCAGTGTAGTGGTAGGAGGAGGAGAACAAGGGCTATTCTGAGCACTATAGAGAAAGGGAGAAGGAGGAGGATAGAGGGACGGAGGAAGGTGAATTAAAGGGTGTATTTTAAGCACTACAGGGTTGGAGGGAGGGGGTTATTCTAAGCACCTCAGATAGACATCTACTGTACACACAGGTACAATACACTGGGACAGGTCTATAGACCTGCTATAAAACACTGTATAAAGGAGGGATCACAGGTTCAGGGAGGGAGGGGGGAGAGAGAGATCACAGGTTCAGGGAGGGAGAGAGAAAAAGAGAGGGATCACAGGTTCAGGGAGGGAGGGGGGAGAGAGGGATCACAGGTTCAGGGAGGGGGAGAGAAAAAGAGAGGGATCACAGGTTCAGGGAGGGAGGGGGGAGAGAGAGATCACAGGTTCAGGGAGGGAGAGAGAAAAAGAGAGGGATCACAGGTTCAGGGAGGGAGAGAGAAAAAGAGAGGGATCACAGGTTCAGGGAGGGAGAGAGAAAAAGAGTGATCACAGGTTCAGGGAGGGGGAGAGAAAAAGAGAGGGATCACAGGTTCAGGGAGGGGGAGAGAAAAAGAGAGGGATCACAGGTTCAGGGAGGGAGAGAGAAAAAGAGAGGGATCACAGGTTCAGGGAGGGAGAGAGAAAAAGAGAGGGATCACAGGTTCAGGGAGGGGGAGAGAAAAAGAGAGGGATCACAGGTTCAGGGAGGGAGAGAGAAAAGAGAGGGATCACAGGTTCAGGGAGGGAGAGAGAAAAAGAGAGGGATCACAGGTTCAGGGAGGGGGAGAGAAAAAGAGAGGGATCACAGGTTCAGGGAGGGGGAGAGAAAAAGAGAGGGATCACAGGTTCAGGGAGGGAGAGAGAAAAAGAGAGGGATCACAGGTTCAGGGAGGGAGAGAGAAAAAGAGGGATCACAGGTTCAGGGAGGGAGAGAGAAAAAGAGAGGGATCACAGGTTCAGGGAGGGAGAGAGAAAAAGAGAGTGATCACAGGTTCAGGGAGGGAGAGAGAAAAAGAGAGGGATCACAGGTTCAGGGAGGGGGAGAGAAAAAGAGAGGGATCACAGGTTCAGGGAGGGAGAGAGAAAAAGAGAGGGATCACAGGTTCAGGGAGGGGGAGAGAAAAAGAGAGGGATCACAGGTTCAGGGAGGGAGAGAGAAAAAGAGAGGGATCACAGGTTCAGGGAGGGGAGAGAAAAAGAGAGGGATCACAGGTTCAGGGAGGGAGAGAAAAAGAGAGGGATCACAGGTTCAGGGAGGGAGAGAGAAAAGAGAGGGATCACAGGTTCAGGGAGGGAGAGAGAAAAAGAGAGGGATCACAGGTTCAGGGAGGGAGAGAGAAAAAGAGAGGGATCACAGGTTCAGGGAGGGAGAGAGAAAAAGAGAGGGATCACAGGTTCAGGGAGGGAGGGGGAGAGAGATCACAGGTTCAGGGAGGGAGAGAGAAAAAGAGAGGGATCACAGGTTCAGGGAGGGAGAGAGAAAAAGAGAGGGATCACAGGTTCAGGGAGGGAGAGAGAAAAGAGAGGGATCACAGGTTCAGGGAGGGAGAGAGAAAAAGAGAGGGATCACAGGTTCAGGGAGGGAGAGAGAAAAAGAGGGATCACAGGTTCAGGGAGGGAGAGAGAAAAAGAGAGGGATCACAGGTTCAGGGAGGGAGAGAGAAAAAGAGAGGGATCACAGGTTCAGGGAGGGAGAGAGAAAAAGAGAGGGATCACAGGTTCAGGGAGAAGGAGAGGATGAGGAGGATGACTCACTGCGCTGGACAGTAGACTCCTAGTCGTACTGAAGAGGAGGATTGTGGGGGTGAATAAGCTCCGATGTCCAGGAAGAATACAAGACAATAAACATGAATACAGTAACAGAACACTAACACATTCTACCCCTGAGAAGAACAGGCAGGATGACTTGCTGTCTAACGCACTTACAATCACTTACAGGACGGACTGACTTACAGGACAGCAATGCACTGTTGCAATCTTCAATTTCATCATTACTCTGGTACTCTATGGTATGCTATGATACTGTAATTAGTATGGTGCTCTTTAATACACAGAATTTCGCTGTGGTACTCTTCAGTACTCTGTGGTACTGTTTAATACGGTCATTATTATGGTTCTTTTCAATACTCTATTACTCTTAGTGAAAAGGAGTTTGGTCACATGATTACACTGACTGAATAGTGATAGGAGCAACCACACCAACATGTACTGTGACTATTTAACACTGTAGCTGGTTAATATCTGTTTTCACAGGGTGAACAGTGTTTCATCTGATCCTACTGGTGCCCTGTCACACGGACCTGATGCACAGCAAACACTATTCCATCCAGTCCTTAATGGAGATCTGATATGCAAGTGTACTTTTTAAAACACGGTTGGACCAAATGCTGCCAGATATGAGAATGATGAACAAATGTAGATAGTTTTTCTAATTCATGAAATCAACAATATTCTGCTGCATAGTTAACATTGCTTTAGAAATGTTATCTGACAGTTTGATTCCTATTCTGCTGTATGTTCTACTACTTGACTGCCTGCCACTACAGATGCATGTATGGAGTTTGCTCTGATACCAATCCTCTCTCGCCATTTCTTCACACACACACTTTACACATTGTATTTGTAGCATCTGTGCACAACATCTATGCAGTCCTTCCAATGAATACTCAGAGAAGCTTGTGAAGGTCTTAATCACTATGCCTTAAAAGTTGTTTAAATTATTTTGTAATGCATGATTTTCAGTTATACTTGTTCCGGTGTACTCTGGATAGATTTTTCTAAATGATTTGTTTCTATTTAATTGGTTTTGAGGGAGATCTGAGGGCTTGTATTTTCATTCAGTGATACAGTAGTTATCACTGTAAGTGAAATTGCTGCAATGTTCTTATGTCTTCCAACTGTACAGTTGGCTTGAAATATTTTGTATAGAATATGGTGCCCTAGTGTTTCATATACCCTACACATACAGTACTAACTGTTTAGTATATATGAAGCACTAGACTACCATACTGTATGGCTTTGTTGTAACTGAGTACAGAAGGTGGTACATGATTACTGATTAGTCATTTTACGCTGTGAATTTGTACTTCACAATACCAATCTGTTTTCTATTGAATTAAATATTGCATGGCAAAGTCCAATATGTGTTTCATTGTCTTTCTGGCACAAGTTGAAACGACACCCAATAACCCACCAATGTCAGCCTTCAATGGAATGGACTCTGTTTCTCTGTTATTTTCTTTGGTAGGAGAGTCCTCTTCAGCTGGAATGCAAATGGGCGTAGTAATAAACTCAGCAAAAAAAGAAACGGCCCCTTTTCAGGACCTTGTCTTTCAAAGATCATTCGTAAAAATCCAAATAACTTCACAGATCTTCATTGTAAAGGGTTTAAACACTGTTTCCCATGCTTGTTCAATGAACCATAAACAATTAATGAACATGCACCTGTGGAACGGTCATTAAAACTTCTCTAGGATAGGGGGCAGCATTTGGAATTTTGGATGAAAAGCATGCCCAAATTCAACTGCCTGCTACTCATCCCCAGAAGATAAGATATGCATATTATTAGTAGATTTGGATAGAAAACACTTGACATTTCTAAAACTGTTTGAATCATGTCTGTGAGTATAACAGAACTTGTGTTGCAGGCGAAACCCCGAGGATAAACCATTCAGATTTATTTTTTGAGGTCACCCTCTTTTCAATTAGGGTTTCATTGGGAATCCAGATTTCTAAGGCACCTTGCAGTTCCTACCGCTTCCACTGGATGTCAAGTCTTTAGAAATTGGTTGAGGTTATTCCTTTGTGTAATGAAGAAGTATGGCCATCTTGAACGAGGGTCACTTCATGTGTACCTTTTGATAGAGGCGCATGACCAGAAAGCTGGCTACAGTTTGTTTTCCTCCTGTATTGAACACAGATCATCCCGTCTTCAATTTGATCGATTATTTACTTTAAAAAATACCTAAAGTTGTATTACAAAAGTAGCTTGAAATGTTTTGGCAAAGTTTACAGGTAACTTTTGAGATATTTTGTAGTCACGTTGTGCAAGTTGGAACCGGTGTTTTTAGGGATCAAACACACCAAATAAATGGAAATTTTGGATATATATGGACGGAATGAATCGAACAAAAGGACCATTTGTAATGTTTATGGGACATATAGGAGTGCCAACAGAAGAAGCTTGTCAAAGGTAAGGCATGATTTATATTTATATTTCTCTTTTGTGTTGCGCCTGCAGGGTTGAAATGTTTTCTCTCTTTTGTTTATGGAGGTGCTATCCTCAGATAATAGCTAGGACGCTAGCGTCCCACATATCCCAGAGAGGTTTTAAGACACTTAACAGCTTACAGACGGTAGGCAATTAAGGTCACAGTTATGAAAACGTAGGACACTAAAGAGTCCTTTCTACTGACTCTGAAAAACAACAAAAGAAAGATGCCCAGGGTCCCTGCATATCTGGGTGAATGTGCCTTAGGCATGCTGCAAGGTGGCATGATGACTGCAGATGTGACCAGGGCAATAAATTGCAATGTCTGTACTGTGAGACGTTTAAGAAAGGGAGACAGGACGGACAGCTGATTGTCCTCGCAGTGGCAGACCACGTGTAACAACACCTGTACAGGATCGGTACATCCGAACATCACACTTGCGGGACAGGTACAGGATGGCAACAACAGCTGCCCGAGTTACACCAGGAATGCACAATCCCTCCAGTGTTCAGACTGTCCGCAATAGGCTGAGAGAGGCTGGACTGAGGGCTGTAGGCCTGTTGTAAGACAGGTCTTCCCCAGATATCCCCGGCAACAACATTGCATATGGGCACAAACCCACCGTCGCTGGACCAGACAGAACTGGCAAAAAGTGCTCTTCACTGACGAGTCGCAGTTTTGCCTTATCAGGAGTGATGGTCGGATTCGCGTTTATCGTCAAAGGAATGAGCGTTACACTGAGAACTGTACTCCTGAGCGGGATCAATTTGGAGGTGGAGGGTCCGTAATGGTCTGGGGGCAGTGTGTCACCGCATCATCTGACTGAGCTTGTTGTCATTGCAGGCAATCTCAATGCTGTGTGTTAAAGGGAAGACATCCTCCTCCCTCATGTGGTACCCTTCCTGCAGGCTCATCCTGACAAGACACTCCAGCATGACAATGCCACCAGCCATACTGCTCATTCTGTGCGTGATTTCCTGCAAGACTGGAATGTCAGTGTCGTGCTATGGCCAGCGAAGAGCCCGGATCTCAATCCCATTGAGCACGTCTGGGACCTGTTGGATCGGAAGGTGAGGGCTAGGGCCATTCCCCCCCAGAAATGTCTGGGAACTTGCAGGTACCTTGAAGGAAGAGTGGGTAACATCTCACAGCAAGAACTGGAAAATCTGGCTTAATGCAGCTGGTGGCCACACCAGATACTGACTGTTACTTTTTATTTTGACCCTCCCTTTTGTTCAGGGAAACATTATTCCATTTCTGTTAGTCACATGTCTGGAACTTGTTCAGTTTATGTATCAGTTGTTGAATCTTGTTATGTTTGTACAAATATTTACACATGTTAACTTTGCTAAAAATAAATGCAATTGACAGTGAGGGGACATTTCTTTTTTTGCTGAATTTACTTCATAAACCATATACAGTGGGGCAAAAAAGTATTTAGTCAGCCACGAATTGTGCAAGTTCTCCCACTTAAAAAGATGAGAGAGGCCTGTAATTTTCATCATAGGTACACTTCAACTATGACAGACAACATGAGATTTTTTTTCTCCAGAAAATCACATTGTAGGATTTTTAATTGATTTATTTGCAAATTATGGTGGAAAATAAGTATTTGGTCAATAACAAAAGTTTATCTCAATACTTTGTTATATACCCTTTGTTGGCAATGACAGAGGTCACACATTTTTTGTAAGTATTCACAAGGTTTTCACACACTGTTGCTGGTATTTTGGCCCATTCCTCCATGCAGATCTCCTCTAGAGCAGTGATGTTTTGGAGCTGTTGCTGGGCAACACAGACTTTCAACTCCCTCCAAAGATTTTCTATGGGGTTGAGATCTGGAGACTGGCTAGGCCACTCCAGGACCTTGAAATGCTTCTTACGAAGCCACTCTTTCGTTGCCCGGGCGGTGTGTTTGGGATCATTGTCATGATGAAAGACCCAGCCACGTTTCATCTTCAATGCCCTTGCTGATTGAAGGAGGTTTTCACTCAAAATCTCACGATACATGGCCCCATTCATTCTTTCCTTTACATGGATCAGTCGTCCTGGTCCCTTTGCAGAAAAACAGCCACAAAGCATGATGTTTTCACCCCCATGCTTCACAGTAGGTATGGTGTTCTTTGGATGCAACTCAGCATTCTTTGTCCTCCAAACACGACGAGTTGAGTTTTTACCAAAAAGTTCTATTTTGGTTTCATCTGACCATATGACATTCTCCCAATCTTCTTCTGGATCATCCAAATGCTCTCTAGCAAACTTCAGACGGGCCTTGACATGTACTGGCTTAAGCAGGGGGACACGTCTGGCACTGCAGGATTTGAGTCCCTGGCGTCGTAGTGTGTTACTGATGGTAGGCTTTGTTACTTTGGTCCCAGCTCTCTTCAGGTCATTCACTAGGTCCCCCCGTGTGGTTCTGGGATTTTTGCTCACCGTTCTTGTGATCATTTTGACCCCACAGGGTGAGATCTTGCGTGGAGCCCCAGATCGAGGGAGGTTATCAGTGGTCTTGTATGTCTTCCATTTCCTAATAATTGCCCCCACAGTTGATTTCTTCAAACCAAGCTGCTTACCTATTGCAGATTCAGTCTTCCCAGCCTGGTTCAGGTCTACAATTTTGTTTCTGGTGTCCTTTGACAGCTCTTTGGCCATAGTGGAGATTTTTGCAAATAAATTCATTAAAAATCCTACAATGTGATTTTCTGGATTTTATTTTCTCATTTTGTCTGCCATAGTTGAAGAGTACCTATGATGAAAATTACAGGCCTCTCTCATCTTTTTAAGTGGGAGAACTTGCACAATTGAAATACTAAATACTTTTTTGCCCCACTGTATGTACAGTACCTACTTTAATCTTCCTTACTTAGAACTGTCCTGTTTTTCTTCCTCATCCTGAAATCATTCCAAAACTCTTTCTGTGGAAGAGCAGCCAGCTCAAACAGAAAGCATTAGTCAGTGATGTGTCTAACCAAAGTGTACTTATTGGGCGGTTGATTAATTACAGTAATTCCTTTCTGGCCACACACCTTTTGTTGATCCTTCTCTGGAAGTCTGGCCTTCGCAAACAAAACGTCACCATCTATGTTTAGCTAGGTACCCCACCTTATTACATTCGTAAAGCACTTCATTGTTGTTATGGCTCTTCTGTTGCAATGGGTCATTACTCTGTCTCTGTTAGTGGGCTGTTTATAATCTCCTTGTCTTCAACATCCTGTAAAAAACTAACATTTGACAGTGATTCAAATCAAATGTATTTATATAGCCCTTCGTACATCAGCTGATATCTCAAAGTGCTGTACAGAAACCCAGCCTAAAACCCCAAACAGCAAGCAATGCAGGTGTAGAAGCACGGTGGCTAGGAAAAACTCCCATTAAAGGCCTAAACCTAGGAAGAAACCTAGAGAGGAACCAGGCTATGAGGGGTGGCCAGTCCTCTTCTGGCTGTGCCGGGTGGAGATTATAACAGAAAATGGCCAAGATGTTCAAATGTTCATAAATGACCAGCATGGTCAAATAATAATAATCACAGTAGTTGTCGAGGGTGCAGCAAGTCAGCAACTCAGGAGTAAATGTCAGTTGGCTTTTCATAGCCGATCATTAAGAGTATCTCTACCACTCCTGCTGTCTCTAGAGAGTTGAAAACAGCATGTCTGGAACAGGTAGCACATCCGGTGAACAGGTCAGGATTCCATAGCCGCAGACAGAACAGTTGAAACTGGAGCAGCAGCACGGCCAGGTGGACTGGGGACAGCAAGGAGTCCTCATTCCAGGTAGTCCTTAGGCATGGTCCTAGGGCTCAGGTCCTCTGAGAGAGAGAGAGAAAGAGAGAATTAGAGCATATTTAAATTCACACAGGACATCCAATAAGACAGGAGAAGTACTCCAGATATAGCAAAAGGATATAACCCCACCCACTTTGCCAAAGCACAGTCCCCACACCACTAGAGGGATATCTTCAACCACCATCTTACCATCCTGAGACAAGGCCGAGTATAGCCCACAAAGATCTCCGCCACGGCACAACCCAAGGGGGCGTCAACCCAGACAGGAAGATCACATCAGTGACTCAACCCACTCAAGTGACGCACCCCTCCTAGGGACGGCATGAAAGAGCACCAGTAAGCCAGTGACTCAGCCCCTGTAATAGGGTTAGAGGCAGAGAATCCCAGTGGAAAGAGGGGAACTGGCCAGGCAGAGACAGCAAGGGCGGTTCGTTGCTCCAGAGCCTTTCCGTTCAACTTCCCACTCCTGGGCCAGACTACACTCAATCATATGACCCACTGAAGAGATGAGTCTTCAGTAAAGACTTAAAGGTTGAGACCGAGTCTGCGTCTCCCACATGGGTAGGCAGACCATTCCATAAAAATGGAGCTCTATAGGAGAAAGCCCTGCCTCCAGCTGTTTGCTTAGAAATTCTAGGGACAATTAGGAGGCCTGCGTCTTGTGACCGTAGCGTACGTGTAGGTATGTACGGCAGGACCAAATCAGAGAGATAGGTAGGAGCAAGCCCATGTAATGCTTTGTAGGTTAGCAGTAAAACCTTGAAATCAGCCCTTGCCTTAACAGGAAGCCAGTGTAGGGAGGCTAACACTGAAGTAATATGATCAAAAAAATGGTTCTAGTCAGGATTCTAGCAGCCGTATTTAGCACTAACTGAAGTTTATTTAGTGCTTTATCCGGGTAGCTGGAAAGTAGAGCATTGCAGTAGTCTAACAAAAGCATGGATTAATTTTTCTGCATCATTTTTGGACAGAAAGTTTCTGATTTTGCAATGTTGCGTAGATGGAAAAAAGCTGTCCTTGAAACAGTCTTGATATGTTCGTCAAAAGAGAGATCAGGGTCCAGAGTAACAACGAGGGCCTTCACAGTTTTATTTGAGACAACTGTACAACCATTAAGATTAATTATCAGATTCAACAGAAGATCTCATTGTTTCTTGGGACCTAGAACAAGCATCTCTGTTTTGTCCGAGTTTAAAAGTAGAATGTTTGCAGCCATCTACTTCCTTATGTCTGAAACGCAGGCTTCTAGCGAGGGCAGTTTCGGGGCTTGGTGTAGACCAATTTGGGTTTCCAATCTCTCCAAAAGAATGTGGTGATCGATGGTATCAAAAGCAGCACTAAGGTCTAGGAGCACGAGGACAGATGCAGAGCCTCGGTCTGATGCCATTAAAAGGTCCTTTACCACCTTCACAAGTGCAGTCTCAGTGCTATGATGGGGTCTAAAACCAGACTGAAGCATTTCGTATACATTGTTTGTCTTTAGGAAGGCAGTGAGTTGCTGCGCAACAGCCTTTTCTAAAAAATCTTTTGAGAGGAATGGAAGATTCGATATCGGCCGATAGTCTTTTATATTTTCTCGGTCAAAGTTTGGCTTTTTCAAGAGAGGCTTTATTACTGCCACTTTTAGTGAGTTTGGTACACATCCGGTGGATAGAGAGCCGTTTATTATGTTCAACATAGGAGGGCCAAGCACAGGAAGCAGCTCTTTCAGAAGTTTAGTTGGAATAGGGTCCAGTTTACAGCTTGAAGGTTTAGAGGCCATGATTATTTTCATCATTGTGTCAAGAGATATAGTACTAAAACACTTGAGTGTCTCTCTTAATCCTAGGTCCTGGCAGAGTTGTGCAGACTCAGGACAACTGAGCTTTGAAGGAATACGCAGATTTAAAGAGGAGTCCGTAATTTGCTTTCTAATAATGATGATCTTTTCCTCAAAGAAGTTCATGAATGTATTACTGCTGAAGTGAAAGCCATCCTCATTTGGAATGCTGCTTTCTAGTTAGCTTTGCGACAGAATCAAAAATAAATTTAGGATTGTTCTTATTTTCTTCAATTAAGTTGGAAAAATAGGATGATCGAGCAGCAGTGAGGGCTCTTCGGTACTGCACGGTACTGTCTTTCCAAGCTAGTCGGAAGACTTCCAGTTTGGTGTGGCGCCATTTCCGTTCCAATTTTCTAGAAGCTTGCTTCAGAGCTCGGGTATTTTATATATACTAGGGAGCTAGTTTCTTATGAGAAATGTTTTTAGGTGTGCAACTGCATCTAGGGTATTGTGCAAGGTTACATTGAGTTCCTCAGTTAGGTGGTTAACTGATTTTTGTCCTCTGACGTCCTTGGTTAGGCAGAGGGAGTCTGGAAGGGCATCAAGGAATCTTTCTGTTGTCTGTGAATTTATAGCACAACTTTTGATGCTCCTTGTTTGGGGTCTGAGCAGATTATTTGTTGCAATTGCAAACGTAATAAAATGGTGGTCCGATAGTCCAGGATTATGAGGAAAAACTTTAAGATCCACAACATTTATTCCATGGGACAAAACTAGGTCCAGAGTATGACTGTGACAGTGAGTAGGTCCAGAGACATGTTGGACAAAACCCACTGAGTCGATGATGGCTCCGAAAGACTTTTGGAGTGGGTCTGTGGACTTTTCCATGTGAATATTAAAGTCACCAAAAATGATAATATTATCTGCTATGACTTCAAGGTCCGATAGGAATTCAGGGAGGAACGCTGTATATGGCCTAGGAAGCCTGTAAACAGTAGATATAAAAAATGGAGTAGGCTGCATAGATTTCATGGCTAGAAGCTCAAAAGACGCTTTGATTCCTCCTCTCTCTATGGTTATCTTTGTCATTCACCTGTGTTTGCTATGTCAATTCTGTCATATTTAATAGAATGATGACATGGTTGGATACTGAATGACCCCTCACCCCACCCACCTCTAGTCACCTCACTGCCTCTCTATTTAGATACCTCTACCCCCCCCCCCACCTACCCTAGTCCCCTCACTGCCCTCTATTTAGATACCTCTACCCCCCACCCCTCTAGTCCCCTCACTGCCTCTCTATTTAGATACCTCTACCCCCACCTACCTCTACCCCCACCTACCTCTAGTCCCTCACCTGCCTCTCTATTTAGATACCTCTACCCCCCCCACCTACCTCTACCCCCCACCCTACCTCTCTATTTAGTACCCCCACCTACCTGTAGTCCCTCACTGCCTCTCTATTTAGATACCTCTACCCCCACCTACCCTCTAGTCCCCTCACTGCCTCTCTATTTAGATACCTCTACCCCCCACCTACCTCTAGTCCCTCACTGCCTCTCTATTTAGATACCTCTACCCCCCACCTACCTCTAGTCCCCTCACTGCCCTCTATTTAGATACCTCTACCCCCCCCCCACCTACCTCTAGTCCCCTCACTGCCTCTCTATTTAGATACCTCTACCCCCCACCTGCCTCTAGTCCCCTCACTGCCTCTCTATTTAGATACCTCTACCCCCCCCCCCACCTACCTCTAGTCCCTCACTGCCTCTCTATTTAGATACCTACCCCCACCTACCTCCCACCTACCTCTACCCCCCACCTACCTCTAGTCCCCTCACTGCCTCTCTATTTAGATACCTCTACCCCCCCACCTACCTCTAGTCCCCTCACTGCCTCTCTATTTAGATACCTCTACCCCCCACCTACCTCTAGTCCCCTCACTGCCTCTCTATTTAGATACCTCTACCCCCCCACCTACCTCTAGTCCCCTCACTGCCTCTCTATTTAGATACCTCTACCCCCCCCACCTACCTCTAGTCCCCTCACTGCCTCTCTATTTAGATACCTCTACCCCCCCACCTACCTCTAGTCCCCTCACTGCCTCTATTTAGATACCTCTACTCCCCCCACCTACCTCTAGTTCACTGATTTAGATACCTCTACCCCCCCCACCTACCTCTAGTCCCCTCACTGCCTCTCTATTTAGATACCTCTACCTGCCCCCCCCACCCCCTAGTCCCACCTACTGCCTCTAGTCCCCCTACCCCCCACCTGCCTCTAGTCCCTCACTGCCTCTCTATTTAGATACCTCTACCCCCCCCCTACCCTAGTCCCCTACTGCCTCTCTATTTAGTCCCCCTACCTCTGCCCTCTAGTCCCTGCCTCTCTATTTAGATACCTCTACCCCCCACCTACCTCTAGTCCCCTCACTGCCTCTCTGTTTAGATACCTCTACCCCCCACCTACCTCTAGTCCCCTCACTGCCTCTATTTAGATACCTCTACCCCCCCACCTACCTCTAGTCCTCACTGCCTCTCTATTTAGATACCTCTACCCCCCACCTACCTCTAGTCCCCTCACTGCCTCTCTATTTAGATACCTCCCCCACCTACCCCCACCTACCTCTAGTCCCCTCACTGCCTCTCTATTTAGATACCTCTACCCCCACCTACCTCTAGTCCCCTCACTGCCTCTCTATTTAGATACCTCTGCCCCCCCCCCCACCTACCTCTAGTCCCCTCACTGCCTCTCTATTTAGATACCTCTACCCCCCCCCACCTACCTCTAGTCCCCTCACTGCCTCTCTATTTAGATACCTCTACCCCCCCCCACCTACCTACCTCTAGTCCCCTCACTGCCTCTCTATTTAGATACCTCTACCCCCCCCACCTACCTCTAGTCCCCTCACTGCCTCTCTATTTAGATACCTCTACCCCCCACCTACCTCTAGTCCCCTCACTGCCTCTATTTAGATACCTCTACCCCCCACCTACCTCTAGTCCCCTCACTGCCCTCTATTTAGATACCTCTGCCCCCCCCCCACCTACCTCTAGTCCCTCACTGCCCTCTATTTAGATACCTCCCCCCCCACCTACCTCTAGTCCCCTCACTGCCTCTCTATTTAGATACCTCTACCCCCCACCTACCTCTAGTCCCCTCACTGCCTCTCTATTTAGATACCTCTACCCCCCACCTACCTCTAGTCCCTCACTGCCTCTCTATTTAGATACCTCTACCCCCCACCTACCTCTAGTCCCCTCACTGCCTCTCTATTTAGATACCCTCTACCCCCCACCTACCTCTAGTCCCCTCACTGCCTCTCTATTTAGATGCCTCTACCCCCCACCTACCTCTAGTCCCCTCACTGCCTCTCTATTTAGATACCTCTACCCCCCACCTACCTCTAGTCCCCTCACTGCCTCTCTATTTAGATACCTCTACCCCCCACCTACCTCTAGTCCCCTCACTGCCTCTCTATTTAGATACCTCTACCCCCCCCACCTACCTCTAGTCCCCTCACTGCCTCTCTATTTAGATACCTCTACCCCCCACCTACCTCTAGTCCCTCACTGCCTCTCTATTTAGATACCTCTACCTCCCCCCACCTTTAGACTGCCTCTCTATTTAGATACCTCCCCCCACCTACCTCTAGTCCCCTCACTGCCTCTCTATTTAGATACCTCTACCCCCCCACCTACCTCTAGTCCCCTCGCTGCCTCTCTATTTAGATACCTCTACCCCCCACCTACCTCTAGTCCCCTCACTGCCTCTCTATTTAGATACCTCTACCCCCCCCACCTACCTCTAGTCCCCTCTCTGCCTCTCTACCTTAGTCCCTCACTGCCTCTCTATTTAGATACCTCTACCCCCCCCACCTACCTCTAGTCCCCTCACTGCCTCTCTATTTAGATACCTCTACCCCCCCCACCTACCTCTAGTCCCCTCACTGCCTCTCTATTTAGATACCTCTACCCCCCCACCTACCTCTAGTCCCCTCACTGCCTCTCTATTTAGATACCTCTACCCCCCCACCTACCTCTAGTCCCCTCACTGCCTCTCTATTTAGATACCTCTACCCCCCCCCACCTACCTCTAGTCCCTCACCCCTCTATTTAGATGCCCTACCCCCCCCACCTCTAGTCCCCTCACTGCCTCTATTTAGATACCTCTACCCCCCACCTACCTCTAGTCCCCTCACTGCCCTCTATTTAGATGCCTCTACCCCCACCTACCTCTAGTCCCCTCACTGCCTCTCTATTTAGATACCTCTACCCCCCACCTACCTCTAGTCCCTCACTGCCTCTCTATTTAGATGCCTCTACCCCCCACCTACCTCTAGTCCCTCACTGCCTCTCTATTTACCTCTACTCCCCCCCACCTACCTCTAGTCCCCTCACTGCCCTCTAGATACCTCTACCCCCCCACCTACCTCTAGTCCCCTTGTCTATTTAGATACCCTACCCCCCCCCACCTGCCTTTTTAGTGTTACTCTACTAGTCCCCCACCCTTATTGTTGTGTACCCCCCCACCTACCTCTAGTCCCCCACCCCTCTATTTAGACTCTACCCTCTAGTCCCCCACTGCCCTTATTTGATTTACCCCCCCCAGAGTCCCTCACTGCCTCTGTTTAGACAAACCCCACCTACCTCTAGTCCCTCACTGCCTCTCTATTTAGATACTCTAGTCCCCTACCCTTTTGTTTAGATGTCTCTACCCCCCCAACCTCTAGTCCCCCCACTGCCTCTCTATTTAGATACCAATGCCCCCACCTACCCCCTCACCTCTCTACCTCTACCCCCCACCTACCTCTAGTCCCCTCACTGCCTCTATTTAGATACCTCTACCCCCCCCACCTACCTCTAGTCCCCTCACTGCCTCTCTATTTAGATACCTCTACCCCCCACCTACCTCTAGTCCCCTCACCTCTATTTAGATACCTCTACCCCCCCACCTACCTCTAGTCCCCTCACTGCCTCTCTATTTAGATACCTCTACCCCCCCACCTGCCCTCTAGTCCCTCACTGCCTCTCTATTTAGATACCTCTACCCCCCCCCCCACCTACCTCTAGTCCCTCACTGCCTCTCTATTTAGATACCTCTACCCCCCACCTACCTCTAGTCCCTCACTGCCTCTCTATTTAGATACCTCTGCCCCCCCACCTACCTCTAGTCCCCTCACTGCCTCTCTATTTAGATGCCTCTACCCCCACCTACCTCTAGTCCCCCACTGCCTCTCTATTTAGATACCTCTAGTCCCCTCACTGCCCTCATTTAGATACCATTCCCCCCACCTCCTGAACCTCACCCCCCACCTACCTCTAGTCCCCTCACTGCCTCTCTATTTAGATACCTCTACCCCCACCTACCTCTAGTCCCCTCACTGCCTCTCCCTACTCCCCCTACCCCCACCTACCTCTAGTCCCCTCACTGCCTCTATTTAGATACCTCTACCCCCCACCTACCTCTAGTCCCCTCACTGCCTCTATTTAGATACCTCTACCCCCCACCTACCTCTAGTCCCCTCACTGCCTCTCTATTTAGATACCTCTACCCCCCCACCTACCTCTAGTCCTCATTTGGATACCTCTACCCCCCACCTACCTCTAGTCCCCTCACTGCCTCTCTATTTAGATACCTCCCCCACCTACCTCTAGTCCCCTCACTGCCTCTCTATTTAGATACCTCTACCCCCCACCTACCTCTAGTCCCCTCACTGCCTCTCTATTTAGATACCTCTACCCCCCACCTACCTCTAGTCCCCTCACTGCCTCTCTATTTAGATACCTCTACCCCCCACCTACCTCTAGTCCCCCTCACTGCCTCTCTATTTAGATACCTCTTCTACCAGTCCCTCACTGCCTCTCTATTTAGATACCTCCCCCCACCTACCTGTAGTCCCCTCACTGCCCTCTATTTAGATACCTCTACCCCCCCCCACCTACCTCTAGTCCCCTCACTGCCTTCTATTTAGATACTCTAGCCCCCCAGGACTGTCCCCTCACTGCCTCTGTTTGATACAAACCCCCCACCCTTATTCTACCCCCTACAAACTGCCCACCCTATTGTTTTAAAGCCCCCACCTACCTCTAGTCCCCTCACTGCCTTATCTGTTTAGATACCTCTGCCCCCCCACCTTTGTTCTAGTCCCCTCACTGCCCCTCACCCTCATGCCTTTCTATTTAGATACCGCTACCCCCCACCTTGTGGGAACACACCCCACCCTTATTGTTGTGTGTTGCCCCACCCTTATTGTTGTGTGTTACAAACAGCCCCCACCCTTATTGTTGTGTGTTACAAACAGCCCCCACCCTTATTGTTGTGTGTTACAAACAGCCCCCACCCTTATTGTTGTGTGTTACAAACAGCCCCCACCCTTATTGTTGTGTGTTACAAACAGTGTTTATTGTTGTGTGTTACAAACAGCCCCTGCTTATTGTTGTGTTTACAAACAGCCCCATGTGTTACAAACAGCCCCCACCCTTATTGTTGTGTGTTACAAACAGCCCCCACCCTTATTGTTGTGTGTTACAAACACAATAAGCATTTCACGGTAAGGTCTACACCTGTTGAATTCGGCGCATGTGACAAATAAAATGAGATTTGTACGTGTGTGTGGCATCCACGTGTTTTATAGAGGTGAAACGGGTCAATGAACCTTTAACAATGAACCGCTCACTCACCTCTGCTAAAGCACGGATGCTCACTGGCCCATACACGTACACACGTTACATACATAGACCCTGAGGATGTTCATCAGCGGAGGCTGCTGGGGAGGATGAACTGCCGGCATGGAATGGTATAAAACTCAGGGTTTTCATGTGTTTTACATTCCATTTACTCCATGAACATCACAGTTCTCTGATTGGCAGATAAGGTCATACAGGCGTGAAAAGCAAATAGAGCACAGATAGAGGCAGCATTACTGCAGACGCCCAACTCTCTTTACCTTTCATAGTATTCAGCTGGAATTAGCATTGTAATAATCTTGCCACACTTAGTTTTTGTGGTTTTCTGGGCAGATGCCGACTCCACTGTTTCTCTTCAGCTAGCTTTGCAATGAAAACAGATTTACTGTTTGATGGATGTCTTCTGTTCTGTGGGAACAGCTACTGAAGCAACAGCTACTGAGAAAGGACTGATTGGTTTTAATGATGTGTGAGAATGATCAGGACTGAACAGGAGTATGTTTTACTGATCAGTGTTACAACGGATCTGTGGTGTGCTGGCCGTGAAGTTTGTTTTAAAGAGCCTGTTACACTGGAGTTGTGGGAAAGACTGCCGTGCAGTTGGTTTTAGTGATCAGTGTTACATTGGAGTTGTGGGAAAGACTGCCGTGCAGTTGGTTTTAGTGATCAGTGTTACATTGGAGTTGTGGGAAAGACTGCCGTGCAGTTGGTTTTAGTGATCAGTGTTACATTGGAGTTGTGGGAAAGACTGCCGTGCAGTTGGTTTTAATGATCAGTGTTACATTGGAGTTGTGGGAAAGACTGCCGTGCAGTTGGTTTTAATGATCAGTGTTACATTGGAGTTGTGGGAAAGACTGCCGTGCAGTTGGTTTTAATGATCAGTGTTACATTGGAGTTGTGGGAAAGACTGCCGTGCAGTTGGTTTTAATGATCAGTGTTTCATTGGAGTTGGGACTGCCGTGTTTCATTGGTTTGGGAAGACTGCCGTGCAGTTGGTTTTAATGATCAGTGTTACATTGGAGTTGTGGGAAAGACTGCCGTGCAGTTGGTTTTAGTGATCAGTGTTACATTGGAGTTGTGGGAAAGACTGCCGTGCAGTTGGTTTTAATGATCAGTGTTTCATTGGAGTTGTGGGAAAGACTGCCGTGCAGTTGGTTTTAATGATCAGTGTTACATTGGAGTTGTGGGAAAGACTGCCGTGCAGTTGGTTTTAATGATCAGTGTTACATTGGAGTTGTGGGAAAGACTGCCGTGCAGTTGGTTTTAATGATCAGTGTTACATTGGAGTTGTGGGAAAGACTGCCGTGCAGTTGGTTTTAATGATCAGTGTTACATTGGAGTTGTGGGAAAGACTGCCGTGCAGTTGGTTTTAATGATCAGTGTTTCATTGGAGTTGTGGGAAAGACTGCCGTGCAGTTGGTTTTAATGATCAGTGTTACATTGGAGTTGTGGGAAAGACTGCCGTGCAGTTGGTTTTAATGATCATCAGTGTTACATTGGAGTTTGGGAAAGACTGCCGTGCAGTTGGTTTTAGTGATCAGTGTTACATTGAGTTGTGGAAAGACTGCCGTGCAGTTGGTTTTAGTGATCAGTGTTACATTGGAGTTGTGGGAAAGACTGCCGTGCAGTTGGTTTTAATGATCAGTGTTACATTGGAGTTGTGGGAAAGACTGCCGTGCAGTTGGTTTTAATGATCAGTGTTACATTGGAGTTGTGGGAAAGACTGCCGTGCAGTTGGTTTTAATGATCAGTGTTACATTGGAGTTGTGGGAAAGACTGCCGTGCAGTTGGTTTTAGTGATCAGTGTTACATTGGAGTTGTGGGAAAGACTGCCGTGCAGTTGGTTTTAATGATCAGTGTTACATTGGAGTTGTGGGAAAGACTGATCAGTGTTAGCTAAATAGGGTCAGTATGGAGGGGTATTGTTTTCTTGTTTAATCATAGATAGCCTATCATCCCACGACACAACAACATATTGATTTGTAGGGTGGCAGATAACCTAGAGGTTAGAGCGTTGGGCCAGTAACCGAAAGGTTGTGGGTTAGAATACTCAAGCCGACAAGGTGAAAAGGTTGCCAATGTGCCCTTGAGTAAGGCACTTAACCCTAATTTGCTCCAAGGGTGCTGTACTACTATGGCTGTATGTGACGGGAAAAAACGTTTAAAAAAGGGTTATAATTACTTTGCTATTGAATATCCAGAGATAAGAGAAGAACTCCATGTATATCTGTACACAGTATTCTTCAAGGACAAGAATGAGCTACAATTACTATCTGTTATTGTGAGACGACTCAAGGCCATTCTCTGTGTGAAGAATGTTTTTGTTGTTTTCTCGGATGTTCTACACCTTTTGTGTGACTGAATATCAAGCGTTATGAAAGGAAGTTGAGTTTTTGCATGTACCTGGGAATACATTTCCTTTTCCAAACTCTTTACCTTGAGCAACTACATCCCAGTTCTATCTGTGATACATTTTTCATGTTTCCACACTTTTTCTGTAATAATAATTCATTATTAATTTATATGTTTGTGTTTAGTATTTTGTACAAAGCACTTTGCAATAGTGTTTCCATACCAGTAGTCTGTTCTGTACAGTACGCTATGTCCTGCCAGTGTTCCAGTTTTTCCTGATGGCAAACCAGTCAATATTGACAGTACAGTGGAACACTGGGCTGTCCCCACCTGTGGTTATGGAATGCAATGTTTCCCAAACAATATTTGTATAGAAATGATCCCCAGGGTGTGTTAGTGTTGTGTAAGTGGGCTATGTTGTGCCGGAACATTTTCCATAGGGGAGGGATATGTACAGTACCTGCTAGATCACTACAGATATTCACATTTCTATATTCTCATGTGACATAATGAAAATATTTCCACCACTACATTGGAATGGATTTTGAAAGACAACCAGATAATCTGGGAGAAGTGTAAACTAGCTGTCATGTGTGAGTGGTTAGGATCAGATCATGTTACTGTAGGTGTGAAAGAGAGGAGCAGAGGAGTGGATATCATCTGTTTCCTATCTCAGTCAACCCACTGTGTTCAGCACAGCATGTATTCTACCCTGCCAGAAGAACAGAAATATCCTGTTATATATCCTGTTATATTTCTCTGTCATTCCCCCCCCCCCTATCTGGGGCCATAAACTTGCCCATCAATCCTACTGTTCTAAGTTCAATGGCAAGTATTTGGGTTAGTCAATTATTGTTCTAAATTGACTGAAGTTTAACTGAGTTTCTCCCAATTTCTCTTTCTTCCTAAAATGGCATGGATAGTGTGTTCTGCTAAATCATGTAATATGTATAGCTGAGAGCAGCAGGTCTCCTATTGGACTGAATGACAGTCTGGATGAGAGATCTCTGACTCAGTACTGTATAGGACTACTGGGTAGGAACAGGGGGATGTATGGAGAACAGTGACCCAGGGTGACATATTCAGTGGTAGTCTGTCTCACTGTTCAAACTCCTGTTCATATCTGTGCTGCCTCGTCTCTGTGGTACTCACTCTGAGACCCTAGCTGTCTGGGTCTGTACTCACTCTGAGACCCTAGCTGTCTGGGTCTGTACTCACTCTGAGACCCTAGCTGTCTGGATCTGTACTCACTCTGAGACCCTAGCTGTCTGGGTCTGTACTCACTCTGAGACCCTAGCTGTCTGGGTCTGTACTCACTCTGAGACCCTAGCTGTCTGGGTCTGTACTCACTCTGAGACCCTAGCTGTCTGGGTCTGTACTCACTCTGAGACCCTAGCTGTCTGGGTCTGTACTCACTCTGAGACCCTAGCTGTCTGGGTCTGTACCTCTGAGACCCTAGCTGTCTGGGTCTGTATCACCTGAGACCCTAGCTGTCTGGGTCTGTACTCACTCTCAGACCCTAGCTGTCTGGGTCTGTACTCACTCTGAGACCCTAACTGTCTGGGTCTGTACTCACTCTGAGACCCTAGCTGTCTGGGTCTGTACTCACTGAGACCCTAGCTGTCTGGGTCTGTCCTCACTGAGACCCTAGCTGTCTGGGTCTGTACTCACTGAGACCCTAGCTGTCTGGGTCTGCACTCACTGAGACCCTAGCTGTCTGGGTCTGCCCCCCACACACAAAAACGTTGTAGACTCCTCCATTAATGACCATTAATAAATCTTGATCCAATTTGGGTTCTGTGTGCAGCCTGAGCTCTGGATCAGAACACTGAGACCTGGATGCTACTGCTGCTGTGGACACACTGATGGAGCACTGTCTCTCTCTAAGCTCTGTGCCTGTCTGTCTTTGTCTGGTTCAGTTTTTGTGGTCATGAGTAGCCTATTTGTCTGTGGAACAACTATATTTGTGTCCCTCAAACCTGAATGCAATACTCAACTGAAATAAAATCGTAATTTTCCTAATATGTGATCGGTATGAGATTGAGTTCCGGGTGGAATGAGATTGAGTAGTATTATTTAGCTATTTTACAGGTATTTACCTGCGTAGTCCGCGCTCCTCTGACTTTTTCATTTGTAGTACGGGGGCGTGACCGGAGACAGAGCGAGCTGGCTTCAGAGAAAGAAGAGGCAGCGAGACATCCCACTCCCTATTTTTTTGTTTCATGGAAGTCAATGAACCAAGAAGAATACCAGACCCAGCTGCTGTCGTATTGGTGTATATGGGAGAGCCACCCCCTTAAGTAGACAGGAACGGATAATTTTTTTGTTCGATGGTTAACGTCCTGAGTGAACTATCTTCAGCTATCCAACATCTTTGCTGCCTGTGCACTGAGGTCACGCGCATACATTCCTGGGGGAGGGCGGGAGTAGAGGGAACTGCCTGATGAAACGTTATGGACTGGTAGTGAAGGGCAGCGTCGACTTTTGTTCAAATCAACCGTGATCTTCCGTCTGCGAGGGCGAGAGTGAGACAAGAGGACGAAAATCCGTGTTCCCTGTTTGTTTAGAGAAAATAATTATATATAAGCAACGTTGGACAACTCTTTCATATTTAAGCTATATAGTTATTTATCTATCTTATCTGTGTGAAGATGAACGGGGTAACGCGGAGTCTGTGTACATTTGAGGACCTCAGAGCTGATGAGAGAACAGCGGTAAGACAATAACTTATTTAAGTAAACATGTTTTACTTTCCTTCTCTCTGCGTTCCGGATGGCTCGACAGTCTGGCAGATCGAGGGGCGCCACTGACGTGTGTCAAATGTTATGCTATCACTATGTGGCTGCTTTATTTCCCCCACTTTTTAAAATATATGTTTTTCATTTATTCATGCCAACCTGTTGGATATGCAAATATATTTTGCATTATAATCTGAGATCAATTACAATATTGAATTTAACCGATAGCACAATACCTTACTTTAGTGGTATCATTTTGTGTCCCAAAGTAAGAATAAACAAGAAGAGATTCATTAACTTCTGAGTATTGGTCTTAGATCCTCCTAACTGAAGTCTTATCAGGCTTACTAGCTTCCTCTGGTGTTAATGAGCTTTTTCTAGTAATTATAGTATTACACACACACACACACACACACACACACACACACACACACACACACACACACACACACACACACCATATTAGCCCAAATAACATCTGTGATCTGGCCAGAGGGACCAGACTGCTGTCAAAAGTGTCCTCTCTCTATGCCAGGGGTGTCGAACTCATTTTGTCCCCGGGGGGCGCATTGTCTTCCTTCTTCTTCTTCTGTGATTATTAGTGAGCTGGCCACAGTCAATAAACTGTATGAATGTAGGTCCATTATTTGCTTTTAGTCATTTTCAAGTATATTGTGTTTGCCCCCCTATTTTATTTTTTTCCAGCAGGATTGGTCCCCATTGTGGGTGGGCTCCAGGCCGTATGTTTGACACACCTGCTCTATGCCCGTGAGGCATTGTCATGTACCATAATTGTAGTGATTTAGTGTGGAACACATCTGTGAGGGGCATTGAACCAGTGATCCTTTGGTTGCAGGGCAGGCACACTACATCCAGACTGAGAACCAGGCTAATACAATTTAGAGTTCCCTTATAAGGTCCTTTGAGCTCTGCTCCACCGAGATGCTTACATCACCAGTCATTATCCCTGGTATAGAAGCTCTTAATCTCCTGTCTGGCTGGAGAAGGTTAATCATTGACCCTGTTAGAACACAGACCATCATCAGATACATTTGTCTATCTGGGGCCTGACCATTGGCCCACAACATGACACGTTCACCAGATAAACACAGGCTCCTGCAGAGCCATACAACAGCTCTGTTGCACAGAGGTGCTTCTACACCTGCATTGCTTGCTTTTTGGGGTTTTAGGCTGGATTTCTGTACAGCACTTTGAGATATCAGCTGATGTAAGAAGGCCTATATAAATCGATTTGATTTGAACAGCTATCAGCACTAGCATGATGTTGTCTGTTAACTTTTCACCCCCTTTGGTCAAGGTTTGGACTTAAGTATGGTACACTGATCCTAGATATGTGCCTATAGGTAACCTCTACCAGGAGCAACAGCCTATCAGAATTTAAGGGCTATAAAACTGGATTATAAGGTCAAGGTACACAGTCAAATGATGAAGCACACGGCTAGATACATAAGTTATGCTTTGTTCGTGCTGGTCGGGTTTATCTTGTTTTATATTTGAACATAAACAACTAGGGGTGTGGGAACGATGCAGCTCTCAAATTAGATTCACCCCTTAATACAACGTTGTCCTTATCAGATACAATGGAACAACAAACATTCTACACCCACATTCTTATTGTATCTAATCTGATATGGTTGTTAAGACCAGGGTGATACAGCAGCATGGACTAAATATAGGAGGAATATGGTTATTAAGACCAGGGAGATACAGCAACATGGAATAAATATAGGAGGAATATGGTTATTAAGACCAGGGAGATACAGCAACATGGAATACATATAGGAGGAATATGGTTATTAAGACCAGGGAGATACAGCAACATGGAATAAATATAGGAGGAATATGGTTATTAAGACCAGGGAGATACAGCAACATGGAATACATATAGGAGGAATATGGTTATTAAGACCAGGGAGATACAGAAACATGGAATACATATAGGAGGAATATGGTTATTAAGACCAGGGAGATACAGCAACATGGAATAAATATAGGAGGAATATGGTTATTAAGACCAGGGAGATACAGCAACATGGAATAAATATAGGAGGAATATGGTTATTAAGACCAGGGAGATACAGCAACATGGAATAAATATAGGAGGAATATGGTTATTAAGACCAGGGAGATACAGCAACATGGAATAAATATAGGAGGAATATGGTTATTAAGACCAGGGAGATACAGCAACATGGAATAAATATAGGAGGAATATGGTTATTCAGACCAGGGAGATACAGCAACATGGAATAAATATAGGAGGAATATGGTTATTAAGACCAGGGAGATACAGCAACATGGAATAAATATAGGAGGAATATGGTTATTAAGACCATGGAGATACAGCAACATGGAATAAATAAATATAGGCAACATGGAATAAAATATGGTTATTAAGACCATGGAATAAATATAGGAGATACAGCATAGGATGAATATGGTTATGGAATAAATATAGGAGGAATAAATATAGGAGAAAATATAAGACCAGGGAGATACAGCAACATGGGTTATTAAGACCAGGGAGATACAGCAACATGGATTAAATATAGGAGGAATATGGTTATTAAGACCAGGAAGATGGATACAGCAACATGGAATAAATATAGGAGTAATATGGTTATTAAGACCAGGGAGATACAGCAACATGGATTAAATATAGGAGGAAGATGGTTATTAAGACCAGGGAGATACAGCAACATGGAATAAATATAGGAGGAATATGGTTATTAAGACCAGGGAGATACAGCAACATGGAATACATATAGGAGGAATATGGTTATTAAGACCAGGGAGATACAGCAACATGGAATACATATAGGAGGAATATGGTTATTAAGACCAGGGAGATACAGCAACATGGAATAAATATAGGAGGAATATGGTTATTCAGACCAGGGAGATACAGCAACATGGAATAAATATAGGAGGATGTGCTGATTCTGTGCTATAGCCTTGTGAAATACCTTTTAAAGTTAATTTAGGCTAAAAGTTATGAGAAGAGGAGGACTGCGAAATATAAGGAAAATAAATGTTCCCAAAGTTGCAACAGTGAAGGGTGTGTTTGTGTGTGAATGCAGGTATCTGTGCCCTCCAGCTGTAGTTGAACTATACCTGGATAGAAGGAACACTCTGTTTGTGTGAGAGTGAGTATTGATATTACGCAGAACATTGACAGAACAGCCAGTACATTTTTCATGACTATCTAATAATTCACACTCTCATTCATTCTCAAATATAACATCCATCCAGTCACCAGAGAGTTTTGATAAGTCTCTTCTTTTCCATCACTAGGCTTTTGTCAGCATTCCTACTTTTTAAATAATGCCTCATGATCCACCCCGATTCCTCATGTTTACTGAGCTCACCCACCCCTCCGCCATCCCTCCCCATTACCTCGCTATGGAGAATGTGACATCACTGTCTGGAACTGTGCAAGACATGACCTTCTGACTCATCTATGAGGAGGAACCAGAAACAGTCTTCCCACCACCAGGAACTAGTAGAAGAAGCATCAACTCACACAATAAACAAGACAACCTCATTCCATTTCCACACTATGAACCAGTAACTCAAGACACTCCAAACAAGTAACTCAGACACTAACCAAGACAAACCATTCCATTTTCCATTTAGCCAAGACACCTCATTCCATTTCCACACAGGAACCAGTAACTCACACTAAACAAGGCAACCTCATTCCATTTCCACACTAGGAACCAGTAGCTCACACTAAACAAGACAACCTAATTCCATTTCCACACTATAGGAAGCAGTAACTCATGCAGGTCTTGTTGCTAAGTATGTATTTTGCTAGGGTCGAAAGTACTACTCCCTCAGTAAAGGTGAATAGGTACATGCCTAGAACTCATTCCACAGGAGACCATAACTCTGTCATCATTTGTACAGATTTATCACCTAGTACCCCCAGAGGAAAGAACAGACAATGCTCATAACACTCTTTTTATTTACCCGTGTGCAGGTCTTATTTACCCGTGTGCAGGTCTTATTTACCCGTATGTAGCTCTTATTTACCCATATGTAGCTCTTATTTACCCGTATGTAGGTCTTATTTACCCGTATGTAGGTCTTATTTACCCGTGTGCAGGTCTTATTTACCCGTGTGCAGGTCTTATTTACCCGTGTGTAGGTCTTATTTACCCGTGTGCAGGTCTTATTTACCCGTATGCAGGTCTTATTTACCCGTATGTAGCGTCTTATTTACCCGTGTGTAGGTCTTATTTACCCGTGTGCAGGTCTTATTTACCCGTGTGCAGGTCTTATTTACCCGTGTGCAGGTCTTATTTACCCGTGTGCAGGTCTTATTTACCCGTATGTAGGTCTTATTTACCCGTGTGCAGGTCTTATTTACCCGTGTGTAGGTCTTATTTACCCGTGTGTAGGTCTTATTTACCCGTGTGTAGGTCTTATTTACCCGTGTGTAGCGTCTTATTTACCCGTGTGCAGGTCTTATTTACCCGTGTGCAGGTCTTATTTACCCGTGTGTAGGTCTTATTTACCCGTGTGCAGGTCTTATTTACCCGTATGTAGGTCTTATTTACCCGTGTGTAGGTCTTATTTACCCGTGTAGGTCTTATTTACCCGTGTGTAGGTCTTATTTACCCGTGTGTAGGTCTTATTTACCCGTATGTAGCGTCTTATTTACCCGTGTGCAGGTCTTATTTACCCGTGTGCAGGTCTTATTTACCCGTGTGCAGGTCTTATTTACCCGTGTGTAGGTCTTATTTACCCGTGTGCACGTCTTATTTACCCGTGTGTATGTCTTATTTACCCATGTGTACGTCTTATTTACCCGTGTGTATGTCTTATTTACCCATGTGTACGTCTTATTTACCTATGTGTACGTCTTATTTACCTGTTTGCACGTCTAATTGGAACGTAGGTGCTAGGTGATGTGGTACTGACTGAAACGTAGGTACTGACTGGAACGTAGGTGCTAGGTGATGTGGTACTGGCTGGAACGTAGGTGCTAGGTGATGTGGTACTGGCTGGAACGTAGATGCTAGGTGATGTGGTATTGACTGAAACGTAGGTACTGACTGGAACGTAGGTGCTAGGTGATGTGGTACTGACTGGAACGTAGGTGCTAGGTGATGTGGTACTGACTGGAACGTAGGTGCTAGGTGATGTGGTACTGACTGGAACGTAGATGCTAGGTGATGTGGTACTGACTGGAACGTAGATGCTAGGTGATGTGGTACTGACTGGAACGTAGGTGCTAGGTGATGTGGTACTGACTGGAACGTAGATGCTAGGTGATGTGGTACTGACTGGAACGTAGATGCTAGGTGATGTGGTACTGACTGGAACGTAGATGCTAGGTGATGTGGTACTGACTGGAACATAGGTGCTAGATGATGTGGTACTGACTGGAACGTAGATGCTAGGTGATGTGGTACTGACTGGAATGTAGGTGCTAGATGATGTGGTACTGACTGGAATGTAGGTGCTAGATGATGTGGTACTGACTGGAACGTAGATGCTAGGTGATGTGATACTGACTGAAACGTAGGTGCTGACTGGAACGTAGATGCTAGGTGATGTGGTACTGACTGGAACGTAGGAGCTAGGTGATGTGGTACTGACTGGAACGTAGATGCTAGGTGATGTGGTACTGACTGGAACGTAGGTGCTAGATGATGTGGTACTGACTGGAACGTAGATGCTAGGTGATGTGGTACTGACTGGAACATAGGTGCTAGATGATGTGGTACTGACTGGAATGTAGATGCTAGGTGATGTGGTACTGACTGGAATGTAGGTGCTAGATGATGTGGTACTGACTGGAACGTAGATGCTAGGTGATGTGGTACTGGCTGGAACGTAGATGCTAGGTGATGTGGTACTGACTGAAACATAGATGCTAGATGATGTGGTACTGACTGGAACGTAGATGCTAGGTGATGTGGTACTGGCTGGAACGTAGATGCTAGGTGATGTGGTACTGACTGAAACGTAGGTGCTGACTGGAACGTAGATGCTAGGTGATGTGGTACTGACTGGAACGTAGATGCTAGGTGATGTGGTACTGACTGGAACGTAGGAGCTAGGTGATGTGGTACGAACTGGAACGTAGATGCTAGGTGATGTGGTATTGACTGAAACGTAGGTACTGACTGGAACGTAGATGCTAGGTGATGTGGTACTGACTGGAACGTAGGTGCTAGGTGATGTGGTACTGGCTGGAACGTAGGTGCTAGGTGATGTGGTACTGACTGGAACATAGGTACGAGATGATGTGGTACTGACTGGAACGTAGGTGCTAGGTGATGTGGTACTGACTGGAACGTAGGTGCTAGGTGATGTGGTACTGGCTGGAACGTAGGTGCTAGGTGATGTGGTACTGGCTGGAACGTAGGTGCTAGGTGATGTGGTACTGACTGGAACATAGGTACGAGATGATGTGGTACTGACTGGAATGTAGGTGCTAGGTGATGTGGTACTGACTGGAACGTAGGTGCTAGGTGATGTGGTACTAACTGGAACTTAGGTGCTGACTGGAACGTAGATGCTAGGTGATGTGGTACTGACTGGAACGTAGGTGCTAGGTGATGTGGTACTGACTGGAACATAGGTGCTAGGTGATGTGGTACTAACTGGAACTTAGGTGCTGACTGGAACGTAGATGCTAGGTGATGTGGTACTGACTGGAACGTAGGTGCTAGGTGATGTGGTACTGACTGGAACGTAGGTGCTAGGTGATGTGGTACTGACTGGAACGTAGATGTTAGGTGATGTGGTACTGACTGGAACATAGGTGCTAGGTGATGTGGTACTGACTGGAACGTAGATGCTAGGTGATGTGGTACTGACTGGAACGTAGATGTTAGGTGATGTGGTACTGACTGGAACGTAGATGCTAGGTGATGTGGTACTGACTGGAACGTAGATGCTAGGTGATGTGGTACTGACTGGAACGTAGGTGCTAGGTGATGTGGTACTGACTGGAACGTAGATGTTAGGTGATGTGGTACTGACTGGAACGTAGATGCTAGGTGATGTGGTACTGACTGGAATGTAGGTGCTGACTGGAACATAGGTACTTGGTGATGTGGTACTGACTGAAACGTTGGTGCTAGGTGATGTGGTACTGACTGGAACGTAGATGTTAGGTGATGTGGTACTGACTGGAACGTAGATGCTAGGTGATGTGGTACTGACTGGAATGTAGGTGCTGACTGGAACATAGGTACTTGGTGATGTGGTACTGACTGAAACGTCGGTGCTAGGTGATGTGGTACTGACTGGAACGTAGGTGCTAGGTGATGTGGTACTGACTGGAACGTAGGTGCTAGGTGATGTGGTACTGACTGGAACGTAGGTGCTAGGTGATGTGGTACTGACTGGAACGTAGATGCTAGGTGATGTGGTACTGACTGGAACGTAGATGCTAGGTGATGTGGTACTGACTGGAACGTAGGTGCTAGGTGATGTGGTACTGACTGGAACGTAGATGCTAGGTGATGTGGTACTGACTGGAATGTAGGTGCTAGGTGATGTGGTACGAACTGGAACGTAGGTGCTAGGTGATGTGGTACTGACTGGAACGTAGATGCTAGGTGATGTGGTACTGACTGGAACATAGGTGCTAGATGATGTGGTACTGACTGGAACGTAGATGCTAGGTGATGTGGTACTGACTGGAATGTAGGTGCTAGATGATGTGGTACTGACTGGAACGTAGATGCTAGGTGATGTGGTACTGACTGAAACGTAGGTGCTGACTGGAACGTAGATGCTAGGTGATGTGGTACTGACTGGAACGTAGGAGCTAGGTGATGTGGTACTGACTGGAACGTAGATGCTAGGTGATGTGGTACTGACTGGAACGTAGGTGCTAGATGATGTGGTACTGACTGGAACGTAGATGCTAGGTGATGTGGTACTGACTGGAACATAGGTGCTAGATGATGTGGTACTGACTGGAACGTAGATGCTAGGTGATGTGGTACTGACTGGAATGTAGGTGCTAGATGATGTGGTACTGACTGGAACGTAGATGCTAGGTGATGTGGTACTGGCTGGAACGTAGATGCTAGGTGATGTGGTACTGACTGAAACGTAGATGCTAGATGATGTGGTACTGACTGGAACGTAGATGCTAGGTGATGTGGTACTGGCTGGAACGTAGATGCTAGGTGATGTGGTACTGACTGAAACGTAGGTGCTGACTGGAACGTAGATGCTAGGTGATGTGGTACTGACTGGAACGTAGGAGCTAGGTGATGTGGTACTGACTGGAACGTAGATGCTAGGTGATGTGGTACTGACTGGAACGTAGGTGCTAGATGATGTGGTACTGACTGGAACGTAGATGCTAGGTGATGTGGTACTGACTGGAACATAGGTGCTAGATGATGTGGTACTGACTGGAACGTAGATGCTAGGTGATGTGGTACTGACTGGAATGTAGGTGCTAGATGATGTGGTACTGACTGGAACGTAGATGCTAGGTGATGTGGTACTGGCTGGAACGTAGATGCTAGGTGATGTGGTACTGACTGAAACGTAGATGCTAGATGATGTGGTACTGACTGGAACGTAGATGCTAGGTGATGTGGTACTGGCTGGAACGTAGATGCTAGGTGATGTGGTACTGACTGAAACGTAGGTGCTGACTGGAACGTAGATGCTAGGTGATGTGGTACTGACTGGAACGTAGATGCTAGGTGATGTGGTACTGACTGGAACGTAGGAGCTAGGTGATGTGGTACGAACTGGAACGTAGATGCTAGGTGATGTGGTATTGACTGAAACGTAGGTACTGACTGGAACGTAGATGCTAGGTGATGTGGTACTGACTGGAACGTAGGTGCTAGGTGATGTGGTACTGGCTGGAACGTAGGTGCTAGGTGATGTGGTACTGACTGGAACATAGGTACGAGATGATGTGGTACTGACTGGAACGTAGGTGCTAGGTGATGTGGTACTGACTGGAACGTAGGTGCTAGGTGATGTGGTACTGGCTGCAACGTAGGTGCTAGGTGATGTGGTACTGGCTGGAACGTAGGTGCTAGGTGATGTGGTACTGACTGGAACATAGGTACGAGATGATGTGGTACTGACTGGAACGTAGGTGCTAGGTGATGTGGTACTGACTGGAACGTAGGTGCTAGGTGATGTGGTACTAACTGGAACTTAGGTGCTGACTGGAACGTAGATGCTAGGTGATGTGGTACTGACTGGAACGTAGGTGCTAGGTGATGTGGTACTGACTGGAACGTAGGTGCTAGGTGATGTGGTACTGACTGGAACATAGGTGCTAGGTGATGTGGTACTAACTGGAACTTAGGTGCTGACTGGAACGTAGATGCTAGGTGATGTGGTACTGACTGGAACGTAGGTGCTAGGTGATGTGGTACTGACTGGAACGTAGGTGCTAGGTGATGTGGTACTGACTGGAACGTAGATGTTAGGTGATGTGGTACTGACTGGAACATAGGTGCTAGGTGATGTGGTACTGACTGGAACGTAGATGCTAGGTGATGTGGTACTGACTGGAACGTAGATGTTAGGTGATGTGGTACTGACTGGAACGTAGATGCTAGGTGATGTGGTACTGACTGGAACGTAGATGCTAGGTGATGTGGTACTGACTGGAACGTAGGTGCTAGGTGATGTGGTACTGACTGGAACATAGGTGCTAGGTGATGTGGTACTAACTGGAACTTAGGTGCTGACTGGAACGTAGATGCTAGGTGATGTGGTACTGACTGGAACATAGGTGCTAGGTGATGTGGTACTGACTGGAACGTAGATGCTAGGTGATGTGGTACTGACTGGAACGTAGATGTTAGGTGATGTGGTACTGACTGGAACGTAGATGCTAGGTGATGTGGTACTGACTGGAACGTAGATGCTAGGTGATGTGGTACTGACTGGAACGTAGGTGCTAGGTGATGTGGTACTGACTGGAACATAGGTGCTAGGTGATGTGGTACTAACTGGAACTTAGGTGCTGACTGGAACGTAGATGCTAGGTGATGTGGTACTGACTGGAATGTAGGTGCTAGGTGATGTGGTACTGACTGGAACGTAGGTGCTAGGTGATGTGGTACTGACTGGAACGTAGATGTTAGGTGATGTGGTACTGACTGGAACATAGGTGCTAGGTGATGTGGTACTGACTGGAACGTAGATGCTAGGTGATGTGGTACTGACTGGAACGTAGATGTTAGGTGATGTGGTACTGACTGGAACGTAGATGCTAGGTGATGTGGTACTGACTGGAACGTAGATGCTAGGTGATGTGGTACTGACTGGAACGTAGGTCCTAGGTGATGTGGTACTGACTGGAACGTAGATGTTAGGTGATGTGGTACTGACTGGAATGTAGGTGCTGACTGGAACGTAGGTACTTGGTGATGTGGTACTGACTGAAACGTCGGTGCTAGGTGATGTGGTACTGAAAAGAACGTAGATGTTAGGTGATGTGGTACTGACTGGAACGTAGATGCTAGGTGATGTGGTACTGACTGGAATGTAGGTGCTGACTGGAACATAGGTACTTGGTGATGTGGTACTGACTGAAACGTCGGTGCTAGGTGATGTGGTACTGACTGGAACGTAGGTGCTAGGTGATGTGGTACTGACTGGAACGTAGGTGCTAGGTGATGTGGTACTGACTGGAACGTAGATGCTAGGTGATGTGGTACTGACTGGAACGTAGATGCTAGGTGATGTGGTACTGACTGGAACGTAGGTGCTAGGTGATGTGGTACTGACTGGAACGTAGATGCTAGGTGATGTGGTACTGACTGGAACGTAGATGCTAGGTGATGTGGTACTGACTGGAACATAGGTGCTAGATGATGTGGTACTGACTGGAACGTAGATGCTAGGTGATGTGGTACTGACTGGAATGTAGGTGCTAGATGATGTGGTACTGACTGGAACGTAGATGCTAGGTGATGTGGTACTGACTGAAACGTAGGTGCTGACTGGAACGTAGATGCTAGGTGATGTGGTACTGACTGGAACGTAGGAGCTAGGTGATGTGGTACTGACTGGAACGTAGATGCTAGGTGATGTGGTACTGACTGGAACGTAGGAGCTAGGTGATGTGGTACTGACTGGAACGTAGATGCTAGGTGATGTGGTACTGACTGGAACGTAGATGCTAGGTGATGTGGTACTGACTGGAACATAGGTGCTAGATGATGTGGTACTGACTGGAACGTAGATGCTAGGTGATGTGGTACTGACTGGAATGTAGGTGCTAGATGATGTGGTACTGACTGGAACGTAGATGCTAGGTGATGTGGTACTGGCTGGAACGTAGATGCTAGGTGATGTGGTACTGACTGAAACGTAGGTGCTGACTGGAACGTAGATGCTAGGTGATGTGGTACTGACTGGAACATAGGTGCTAGATGATGTGGTACTGACTGGAACGTAGATGCTAGGTGATGTGGTACTGACTGGAATGTAGGTGCTAGATGATGTGGTACTGACTGGAACGTAGATGCTAGGTGATGTGGTACTGACTGAAACGTAGGTGCTGACTGGAACGTAGATGCTAGGTGATGTGGTACTGACTGGAACGTAGGAGCTAGGTGATGTGGTACTGACTGGAACATAGGTGCTAGATGATGTGGTACTGACTGGAACGTAGATGCTAGGTGATGTGGTACTGACTGGAATGTAGGTGCTAGATGATGTGGTACTGACTGGAACGTAGATGCTAGGTGATGTGGTACTGGCTGGAACGTAGATGCTAGGTGATGTGGTACTGACTGAAACGTAGGTGCTGACTGGAACGTAGGAGCTAGGTGATGTGGTACGAACTGGAACGTAGATGCTAGGTGATGTGGTATTGACTGAAACGTAGGTACTGACTGGAACGTAGATGCTAGGTGATGTGGTACTGACTGGAACGTAGGTGCTAGGTGATGTGGTACTGGCTGGAACGTAGGTGCTAGGTGATGTGGTACTGACTGGAACATAGGTACGAGATGATGTGGTACTGACTGGAACGTAGGTGCTAGGTGATGTGGTACTGACTGGAACGTAGGTGCTAGGTGATGTGGTACTGGCTGGAACGTAGGTGCTAGGTGATGTGGTACTGGCTGGAACGTAGGTGCTAGGTGATGTGGTACTGACTGGAACATAGGTACGAGATGATGTGGTACTGACTGGAACGTAGGTGCTAGGTGATGTGGTACTGACTGGAACGTAGGTGCTAGGTGATGTGGTACTAACTGGAACTTAGGTGCTGACTGGAACGTAGATGCTAGGTGATGTGGTACTGACTGGAACGTAGGTGCTAGGTGATGTGGTACTGACTGGAACGTAGGTGCTAGGTGATGTGGTACTGACTGGAACATAGGTGCTAGGTGATGTGGTACTAACTGGAACTTAGGTGCTGACTGGAACGTAGATGCTAGGTGATGTGGTACTGACTGGAACATAGGTGCTAGGTGATGTGGTACTGACTGGAACGTAGATGCTAGGTGATGTGGTACTGACTGGAACGTAGGTGCTAGGTGATGTGGTACTGACTGGAACGTAGATGTTAGGTGATGTGGTACTGACTGGAACATAGGTGCTAGGTGATGTGGTACTGACTGGAACGTAGATGCTAGGTGATGTGGTACTGACTGGAACGTAGATGTTAGGTGATGTGGTACTGACTGGAACGTAGATGCTAGGTGATGTGGTACTGACTGGAACGTAGATGCTAGGTGATGTGGTACTGACTGGAACGTAGGTGCTAGGTGATGTGGTATTGACTGGAACGTAGATGCTAGGTGATGTGGTACTGGCTGGAACGTAGATGCTAGGTGATGTGGTACTGACTGAAACGTAGGTGCTGACTGGAACGTAGATGCTAGGTGATGTGGTACTGACTGGAACGTAGGAGCTAGGTGATGTGGTACTGACTGGAACGTAGATGCTAGGTGATGTGGTACTGACTGGAACGTAGGTGCTAGATGATGTGGTACTGACTGGAACGTAGATGCTAGGTGATGTGGTACTGACTGGAACATAGGTGCTAGATGATGTGGTACTGACTGGAATGTAGATGCTAGGTGATGTGGTACTGACTGGAATGTAGGTGCTAGATGATGTGGTACTGACTGGAACGTAGATGCTAGGTGATGTGGTACTGGCTGGAACGTAGATGCTAGGTGATGTGGTACTGACTGAAACGTAGATGCTAGATGATGTGGTACTGACTGGAACGTAGATGCTAGGTGATGTGGTACTGGCTGGAACGTAGATGCTAGGTGATGTGGTACTGACTGAAACGTAGGTGCTGACTGGAACGTAGATGCTAGGTGATGTGGTACTGACTGGAACGTAGATGCTAGGTGATGTGGTACTGACTGGAACGTAGGAGCTAGGTGATGTGGTACGAACTGGAACGTAGATGCTAGGTGATGTGGTATTGACTGAAACGTAGGTACTGACTGGAACGTAGATGCTAGGTGATGTGGTACTGACTGGAACGTAGGTGCTAGGTGATGTGGTACTGGCTGGAACGTAGGTGCTAGGTGATGTGGTACTGACTGGAACATAGGTACGAGATGATGTGGTACTGACTGGAACGTAGGTGCTAGGTGATGTGGTACTGACTGGAACGTAGGTGCTAGGTGATGTGGTACTGGCTGCAGCGTAGGTGCTAGGTGATGTGGTACTGGCTGGAACGTAGGTGCTAGGTGATGTGGTACTGACTGGAACATAGGTACGAGATGATGTGGTACTGACTGGAACGTAGGTGCTAGGTGATGTGGTACTGACTGGAACGTAGGTGCTAGGTGATGTGGTACTAACTGGAACTTAGGTGCTGACTGGAACGTAGATGCTAGGTGATGTGGTACTGACTGGAACGTAGGTGCTAGGTGATGTGGTACTGACTGGAACGTAGGTACTAGGTGATGTGGTACTGACTGGAACATAGGTGCTAGGTGATGTGGTACTAACTGGAACTTAGGTGCTGACTGGAACGTAGATGCTAGGTGATGTGGTACTGACTGGAACGTAGGTGCTAGGTGATGTGGTACTGACTGGAACGTAGGTGCTAGGTGATGTGGTACTGACTGGAACGTAGATGTTAGGTGATGTGGTACTGACTGGAACATAGGTGCTAGGTGATGTGGTACTGACTGGAACGTAGATGCTAGGTGATGTGGTACTGACTGGAACGTAGATGTTAGGTGATGTGGTACTGACTGGAACGTAGATGCTAGGTGATGTGGTACTGACTGGAACGTAGATGCTAGGTGATGTGGTACTGACTGGAACGTAGGTGCTAGGTGATGTGGTACTGACTGGAACATAGGTGCTAGGTGATGTGGTACTAACTGGAACTTAGGTGCTGACTGGAACGTAGATGCTAGGTGATGTGGTACTGACTGGAACGTAGGTGCTAGGTGATGTGGTACTGACTGGAACGTAGGTGCTAGGTGATGTGGTACTGACTGGAACGTAGATGTTAGGTGATGTGGTACTGACTGGAACATAGGTGCTAGGTGATGTGGTACTGACTGGAACGTAGATGCTAGGTGATGTGGTACTGACTGGAACGTAGATGTTAGGTGATGTGGTACTGACTGGAACGTAGATGCTAGGTGATGTGGTACTGACTGGAACGTAGATGCTAGGTGATGTGGTACTGACTGGAACGTAGGTGCTAGGTGATGTGGTACTGACTGGAACGTAGATGTTAGGTGATGTGGTACTGACTGGAATGTAGGTGCTGACTGGAACATAGGTACTTGGTGATGTGGTACTGACTGAAACGTCGGTGCTAGGTGATGTGGTACTGAAAATAACGTAGATGTTAGGTGATGTGGTACTGACTGGAACGTAGATGCTAGGTGATGTGGTACTGACTGGAATGTAGGTGCTGACTGGAACATAGGTACTTGGTGATGTGGTACTGACTGAAACGTCGGTGCTAGGTGATGTGGTACTGACTGGAACGTAGGTGCTAGGTGATGTGGTACTGACTGGAACGTAGGTGCTAGGTGATGTGGTACTGACTGGAACGTAGATGCTAGGTGATGTGGTACTGACTGGAACGTAGATGCTAGGTGATGTGGTACTGACTGGAACGTAGGTGCTAGGTGATGTGGTACTGACTGGAACATAGGTACGAGATGATGTGGTACTGACTGGAACGTAGGTGCTAGGTGATGTGGTACTGACTGGAACGTAGATGCTAGGTGATGTGGTACTGACTGGAACGTAGGTGCTAGATGATGTGGTACTGACTGGAACGTAGATGCTAGGTGATGTGGTACTGACTGGAACATAGGTGCTAGATGATGTGGTACTGACTGGAATGTAGATGCTAGGTGATGTGGTACTGACTGGAATGTAGGTGCTAGATGATGTGGTACTGACTGGAACGTAGATGCTAGGTGATGTGGTACTGGCTGGAACGTAGATGCTAGGTGATGTGGTACTGACTGAAACGTAGATGCTAGATGATGTGGTACTGACTGGAACGTAGATGCTAGGTGATGTGGTACTGGCTGGAACGTAGATGCTAGGTGATGTGGTACTGACTGAAACGTAGGTGCTGACTGGAACGTAGATGCTAGGTGATGTGGTACTGACTGGAACGTAGATGCTAGGTGATGTGGTACTGACTGGAACGTAGGAGCTAGGTGATGTGGTACGAACTGGAACGTAGATGCTAGGTGATGTGGTATTGACTGAAACGTAGGTACTGACTGGAACGTAGATGCTAGGTGATGTGGTACTGACTGGAACGTAGGTGCTAGGTGATGTGGTACTGGCTGGAACGTAGGTGCTAGGTGATGTGGTACTGACTGGAACGTAGGTGCTAGGTGATGTGGTACTAACTGGAACTTAGGTGCTGACTGGAACGTAGATGCTAGGTGATGTGGTACTGACTGGAACGTAGGTGCTAGGTGATGTGGTACTGACTGGAACGTAGGTACTAGGTGATGTGGTACTGACTGGAACATAGGTGCTAGGTGATGTGGTACTAACTGGAACTTAGGTGCTGACTGGAACGTAGATGCTAGGTGATGTGGTACTGACTGGAACGTAGGTGCTAGGTGATGTGGTACTGACTGGAACGTAGGTGCTAGGTGATGTGGTACTGACTGGAACGTAGATGTTAGGTGATGTGGTACTGACTGGAACATAGGTGCTAGGTGATGTGGTACTGACTGGAACGTAGATGCTAGGTGATGTGGTACTGACTGGAACGTAGATGCTAGGTGATGTGGTACTGACTGGAACGTAGATGCTAGGTGATGTGGTACTGACTGGAACGTAGATGCTAGGTGATGTGGTACTGACTGGAACGTAGGTGCTAGGTGATGTGGTACTGACTGGAACGTAGGTACTAGGTGATGTGGTACTGACTGGAACATAGGTGCTGACTGGAACGTAGATGCTAGGTGATGTGGTACTGACTGGAACGTAGGTACTAGGTGATGTGGTACTGACTGGAACGTAGGTACTAGGTGATGTGGTACTGACTGGAACGTAGATGTTAGGTGATGTGGTACTGACTGGAACGTAGGTGCTAGGTGATGTGGTACTGACTGGAACGTAGATGCTAGGTGATGTGGTACTGACTGGAACGTAGATGTTAGGTGATGTGGTACTGACTGGAACGTAGGTGCTAGGTGATGTGGTACTGACTGGAACGTAGATGCTAGGTGATGTGGTACTGACTGGAACGTAGGTGCTAGGTGATGTGGTACTGACTGGAACGTAGATGTTAGGTGATGTGGTACTGACTGGAATGTAGGTGCTGACTGGAACATAGGTACTTGGTGATGTGGTACTGACTGAAACGTCGGTGCTAGGTGATGTGGTACTGAAAATAACGTAGATGTTAGGTGATGTGGTACTGACTGGAACGTAGATGCTAGGTGATGTGGTACTGACTGGAATGTAGGTGCTGACTGGAACATAGGTACTTGGTGATGTGGTACTGACTGAAACGTCGGTGCTAGGTGATGTGGTACTGACTGGAGCGTAGGTGCTAGGTGATGTGGTACTGACTGGAACGTAGGTGCTAGGTGATGTGGTACTGACTGGAACGTAGATGCTAGGTGATGTGGTACTGACTGGAACGTAGATGCTAGGTGATGTGGTACTGACTGGAACGTAGGTGCTAGGTGATGTGGTACTGACTGGAACATAGGTACGAGATGATGTGGTACTGACTGGAACGTAGGTGCTAGGTGATGTGGTACTGACTGGAACGTAGATGCTAGGTGATGTGGTACTGACTGGAACGTAGGTGCTAGATGATGTGGTACTGACTGGAGCGTAGATGCTAGGTGATGTGGTACTGACTGGAACATAGGTGCTAGATGATGTGGTACTGACTGGAATGTAGATGCTAGGTGATGTGGTACTGACTGGAATGTAGGTGCTAGATGATGTGGTACTGACTGGAACGTAGATGCTAGGTGATGTGGTACTGGCTGGAACGTAGATGCTAGGTGATGTGGTACTGACTGAAACGTAGATGCTAGATGATGTGGTACTGACTGGAACGTAGATGCTAGGTGATGTGGTACTGGCTGGAACGTAGATGCTAGGTGATGTGGTACTGACTGAAACGTAGGTGCTGACTGGAACGTAGATGCTAGGTGATGTGGTACTGACTGGAACGTAGATGCTAGGTGATGTGGTACTGACTGGAACGTAGGAGCTAGGTGATGTGGTACTGAACTGGAACGTAGATGCTAGGTGATGTGGTATTGACTGAAACGTAGGTACTGACTGGAACGTAGATGCTAGGTGATGTGGTACTGACTGGAACGTAGGTGCTAGGTGATGTGGTACTGGCTGGAACGTAGGTGCTAGGTGATGTGGTACTGACTGGAACATAGGTACGAGATGATGTGGTACTGACTGGAACGTAGGTGCTAGGTGATGTGGTACTGACTGGAACGTAGGTGCTAGGTGATGTGGTACTGGCTGCAACGTAGGTGCTAGGTGATGTGGTACTGGCTGGAACGTAGGTGCTAGGTGATGTGGTACTGACTGGAACATAGGTACTAGATGATGTGGTACTGTCTGGAACGTAGGTGCTAGGTGATGTGGTACTGACTGGAACGTAGGTGCTAGGTGATGTGGTACTAACTGGAACTTAGGTGCTGACTGGAACGTAGATGCTAGGTGATGTGGTACTGACTGGAACGTAGGTGCTAGGTGATGTGGTACTGACTGGAACGTAGGTACTAGGTGATGTGGTACTGACTGGAACATAGGTGCTAGGTGATGTGGTACTAACTGGAACTTAGGTGCTGACTGGAACGTAGATGCTAGGTGATGTGGTACTGACTGGAACGTAGGTGCTAGGTGATGTGGTACTGACTGGAACGTAGATGTTAGGTGATGTGGTACTGACTGGAACATAGGTGCTAGGTGATGTGGTACTGACTGGAACGTAGATGCTAGGTGATGTGGTACTGACTGGAACGTAGATGTTAGGTGATGTGGTACTGACTGGAACGTAGATGCTAGGTGATGTGGTACTGACTGGAACGTAGATGCTAGGTGATGTGGTACTGACTGGAACGTAGGTGCTAGGTGATGTGGTACTGACTGGAACATAGGTGCTAGGTGATGTGGTACTGACTGGAACTTAGGTGCTGACTGGAACGTAGATGCTAGGTGATGTGGTACTGACTGGAACGTAGGTGCTAGGTGATGTGGTACTGACTGGAACGTAGGTGCTAGGTGATGTGGTACTGACTGGAACGTAGATGTTAGGTGATGTGGTACTGACTGGAACATAGGTGCTAGGTGATGTGGTACTGACTGGAACGTAGATGCTAGGTGATGTGGTACTGACTGGAACGTAGATGTTAGGTGATGTGGTACTGACTGGAACGTAGATGCTAGGTGATGTGGTACTGACTGGAACGTAGATGCTAGGTGATGTGGTACTGACTGGAACGTAGGTGCTAGGTGATGTGGTACTGACTGGAATGTAGATGTTAGGTGATGTGGTACTGACTGGAATGTAGGTGCTGACTGGAACATAGGTACTTGGTGATGTGGTACTGACTGGAACGTCGGTGCTAGGTGATGTGGTACTGAAAATAACGTAGATGTTAGGTGATGTGGTACTGACTGGAACGTAGATGCTAGGTGATGTGGTACTGACTGGAATGTAGGTGCTGACTGGAACATAGGTACTTGGTGATGTGGTACTGACTGGAACGTAGGTGCTAGGTGATGTGGTACTGACTGGAACGTAGGTGCTAGGTGATGTGGTACTGACTGGAACGTAGGTGCTAGGTGATGTGGTACTGACTGGAACGTAGATGCTAGGTGATGTGGTACTGACTGGAACGTAGATGCTAGGTGATGTGGTACTGACTGGAACGTAGGTGCTAGGTGATGTGGTACTGACTGGAACATAGGTACTAGATGATGTGGTACTGACTGGAACGTAGGTGCTAGGTGATGTGGTACTGACTGGAACGTAGGTGCTAGGTGATGTGGTACTGGCTGGAACGTAGGTGCTAGGTGATGTGGTACTGGCTGGAACGTAGGTGCTAGGTGATGTGGTACTGACTGGAACATAGGTACGAGATGATGTGGTACTGACTGGAACGTAGGTGCTAGGTGATGTGGTACTGACTGGAACGTAGGTGCTAGGTGATGTGGTACTGACTGGAACGTAGATGTTAGGTGATGTGGTACTGACTGGAACGTAGGTGCTAGGTGATGTGGTACTGACTGGAACGTAGGTACTAGGTGATGTGGTACTGACTGGAACGTAGGTGCTAGGTGATGTGGTACTGACTGGAACATAGGTGCTGACTGGAACGTAGATGCTAGGTGATGTGGTACTGACTGGAACGTAGGTGCTAGGTGATGTGGTACTGACTGGAACGTAGATGCTAGGTGATGTGGTACTGACTGGAACGTAGGTGCTAGGTGATGTGGTACTGACTGGAACGTAGATGTTAGGTGATGTGGTACTGACTGGAACATAGGTGCTAGGTGATGTGGTACTGACTGGAACGTAGATGCTAGGTGATGTGGTACTGACTGGAACGTAGATGTTAGGTGATGTGGTACTGACTGGAACGTAGATGCTAGGTGATGTGGTACTGACTGGAACGTAGATGCTAGGTGATGTGGTACTGACTGGAACGTAGGTGCTAGGTGATGTGGTATTGACTGGAACGTAGATGTTAGGTGATGTGGTACTGACTGGAACGTAGATGCTAGGTGATGTGGTACTGACTGGAATGTAGGTGCTGACTGGAACATAGGTACTTGGTGATGTGGTACTGACTGAAACATCGGTGCTAGGTGATGTGGTACTGATAGGTGATGTGGTACTGATGTTTGATGTGGTACTGACTGGAACGTAGGTACTGACTGGAACATAGGTGCTAGGAGATGTGGTACTGATAGGTGATGTGGTACTGACTGGAATGTAGGTACTAGGTGATGTGGTACTGACTGGAACGTATGTACTAGGTGATGTTGTACTGACTGAAACGTCGGTGCTAGGTGATGTGGTACTGACTGGAACGTAGGTGCTAGGTGATGTGGTACTGACTGGAACGTAGGTGCTAGGTGATGTGGTACTGACTGGAACGTAGATGCTAGGTGATGTGGTACTGACTGGAACGTAGATGCTAGGTGATGTGGTACTGACTGGAACGTAGGTGCTAGGTGATGTGGTACTGACTGGAACGTAGGTGCTAGGTGATGTGGTACTGACTGGAACGTAGATGCTAGGTGATGTGGTACTGACTGGAACATAGGTGCTAGATGATGTGGTACTGACTGGAACGTAGATGCTAGGTGATGTGGTACTGACTGGAATGTAGGTGCTAGATGATGTGGTACTGACTGGAACGTAGATGCTAGGTGATGTGGTACTGACTGAAACGTAGGTGCTGACTGGAACGTAGATGCTAGGTGATGTGGTACTGACTGGAACGTAGGAGCTAGGTGATGTGGTACTGACTGGAACGTAGATGCTAGGTGATGTGGTACTGACTGGAACGTAGGTGCTAGATGATGTGGTACTGACTGGAACGTAGATGCTAGGTGATGTGGTACTGACTGGAACATAGGTGCTAGATGATGTGGTACTGACTGGAACGTAGATGCTAGGTGATGTGGTACTGACTGGAATGTAGGTGCTAGATGATGTGGTACTGACTGGAACGTAGATGCTAGGTGATGTGGTACTGGCTGGAACGTAGATGCTAGGTGATGTGGTACTGACTGGCGTAGGTGCTGACTGGAACGTAGGCTAGGTGATGTGGGCGAACTGGAACGTAGATGCTAGGTGATGTGGTATTGACTGAAACGTAGGTACTGACTGGAACGTAGATGCTAGGTGATGTGGTACTGACTGAAACGTAGGTGCTAGGTGATGTGGTACTGGCTGGGCGTAGGTGCTAGGTGATGTGGTACTGACTGGAACATAGGTGCGAGATGATGTGGTACTGACTGGAACGTAGGTGCTAGGTGATGTGGTACTGACTGGAACGTAGGTGCTAGGTGATGTGGTACTGGCTGGAACGTAGGTGCTAGGTGATGTGGTACTGGCTGGAACGTAGGTGCTAGGTGATGTGGTACTGACTGGAACATAGGTACGAGATGATGTGGTACTGACTGGAACGTAGGTGCTAGGTGATGTGGTACTGACTGGAACGTAGGTGCTAGGTGATGTGGTACTAACTGGAACTTAGGTGCTGACTGGAACGTAGATGCTAGGTGATGTGGTACTGACTGGAACGTAGGTGCTAGGTGATGTGGTACTGACTGGAACGTAGGTGCTAGGTGATGTGGTACTGACTGGAACATAGGTGCTAGGTGATGTGGTACTAACTGGAACTTAGGTGCTGACTGGAACGTAGATGCTAGGTGATGTGGTACTGACTGGAATGTAGGTGCTAGGTGATGTGGTACTGACTGGAACGTAGGTGCTAGGTGATGTGGTACTAACTGGAACTTAGGTGCTGACTGGAACGTAGATGCTAGGTGATGTGGTACTGACTGGAACGTAGGTGCTAGGTGATGTGGTACTGACTGGAACATAGGTGCTAGGTGATGTGGTACTGACTGGAACGTAGATGTTAGGTGATGTGGTACTGACTGGAACGTAGATGCTAGGTGATGTGGTACTGACTGGAACGTAGATGCTAGGTGATGTGGTACTGACTGGAACGTAGGTGCTAGGTGATGTGGTATTGACTGGAACGTAGATGTTAGGTGATGTGGTACTGACTGGAACGTAGATGCTAGGTGATGTGGTACTGACTGGAATGTAGGTGCTGACTGGAACGTAGATGCTAGGTGATGTGGTACTGACTGGAACGTAGGTGCTAGGTGATGTGGTACTGACTGGAACGTAGGTGCTAGGTGATGTGGTACTAACTGGAACTTAGGTGCTGACTGGAACGTAGATGCTAGGTGATGTGGTACTGACTGGAACGTAGGTGCTAGGTGATGTGGTACTGACTGGAACATAGGTGCTAGGTGATGTGGTACTGACTGGAACGTAGATGTTAGGTGATGTGGTACTGACTGGAACGTAGATGCTAGGTGATGTGGTACTGACTGGAACGTAGATGCTAGGTGATGTGGTACTGACTGGAACGTAGGTGCTAGGTGATGTGGTATTGACTGGAACGTAGATGTTAGGTGATGTGGTACTGACTGGAACGTAGATGCTAGGTGATGTGGTACTGACTGGAATGTAGGTGCTGACTGGAACATAGGTACTTGGTGATGTGGTACTGACTGAAACGTCGGTGCTAGGTGATGTGGTACTGATAGGTGATGTGGTACTGATGTTTGATGTGGTACTGACTGGAACGTAGGTACTGACTGGAACATAGGTGCTAGCAGATGTGGTACTGATAGGTGATGTGGTACTGACTGGAATGTAGGTACTAGGTGATGTGGTACTGACTGGAACGTATGTACTGGGTGATGTTGTACTGACTGGAACATAGGTACTTGGTGATGTGGTACTGATACCTGCTCCACTACCTCTGTTTACAGCTCTCTTAGGTTCCGTTTATGACAGAGGAGGGACAGTACTGAACGCTGAGCTCTTACTGACATTCCTCTGTGTTGATGTTGCTTATATGGGTCTCTATTCCACTCTCCTATCAAATTGTGTTCGCAGGTAGTCTGCTGTTTCCAGTGTAGGGGTGGAAAGAGTCATTCAGCCTCTATCACACAACTCTCCCTCTGTTCCTCTGTTCTGCTTTGCCTGTCTCTCTCTCCCTCTCTCTACTCTCTCTCTCCACTCTCTCCCTCTCTCTCCACCACTCTCTCTCTCTACTCTCTCTCTCTTTCTCTACTCTCTATCTGTCTCTCCCCCTCTCCTGATGCCACAGTCACAAACAATTGCCTTGTCAATGTCCTATGATCCCTTGTGGCTGTAGACCATGCTGAGTCTGGTTTTACATTACTGCTCTATTATAATTGTAGGCTGGGTCTCTGGGCGGTAGGCTGGGTCTCTGGGCGGTAGACTGGGTCTCTGGGCGGTAGACTGGGTGACTGGGTCTCTGGGCGGTAGGCTGGGTCTCTGGGTGGTAGACTGGGTCTCTGGGAGGTAGACTGGGTCTCTGGGCGGTAGGCTGGGTCTGTGTTGTCATAGGCTGTTTTTCCTGTGAATCGCTGCCATTACCCGATCCTGGTTGTTTGTGATAGTGTAGTTGGTCAAGGTGTGTCTGTCTGGTGGTGGATTAGTTGAACCTTTGTCTTCTCTATTTTATTTTATTTATTTTATTTATTTCACCTTTATTTAACCAGGTAAGTTCTCATTTACAACTGCGACCTGGCCAAGATAAAGTAAAGCAGTGCGACACAAACAACAACACAGAGTTACACATGGAATAAACAAACATACAGTCAATAACACAATAGAGAAAAAAAAGTCTATATACAGTGTATGCAAATTAGGTAAGATAAGGTAATAAATAGGCCACAGTGGTGAAATAATTACAATTTAGCAATTAAACACTGGAGTGATAGATGTGCAGAAGATGAATGTGCAAGTACAGATACTGGGGTGCAAAGGAGCAAAAAAAAAATAACAGTGTGGGGATGAGGTAGTTGGATGGCCTATTTACAGATGGGCTATGTACAGGTGCAGTGATCTGTGAGCTGCTCTGACAGCTGGTGCTTAAAGTTAGTGAGGGAGATATGGGTCTCCAGCTTCAGTGATTTTTGCAATTCGTTCCAGTCATTGGCAGGGACACATTACTGTTCATCTAACAGAACATTATCTCTCTCTCTTTTATTTCTCTCTACTTTTTCTCTCTCTCCCTGTCTCTCTCTCAATTAAATTTCAATCTCGCTCTCGCTCTCTTTCTCTCTCTCAATTAAATTTCAATCTCTACTCTCTATCTTGCTGTCTCTCGCTTCTCTCCCTCTCTGTCTCTCTGCTGATCTTTGTCTCCCTCATCATTGTTTCTGTCTTTCTTTATATTGTATTTAGGTTTACCCTCTCCCTTTTTGACACTATCTTCCCTCCCTTCCCACTCCCTTGTCCTCTGCTCCCGCTCTCCATCCCCTTCATCCCCTCTCCTTTTCCTGCATGTGTATTTGTTGTGTGTGTCCTGTCCTAACAGGTAATCAGTGGTACCCGTGTCTGTCATACACCACTTCTCTCCAACAACACAATCATCATCGTTACGCAACACACATACCTGTTATTACCTCATTTCTACTGAGACACACGGGCCTGGTAGGTAGTGTGTACTGTATGTGCCAGATATGCCCGCTGGCGCTGTCCATGGCTACCTCACTGACTGAAACAACCACTACTTCATACCATTTGGTTAAGTGTTGAAATCCTTCATATAAGTGTCCCAAAAATCACCTACCCATTCTTAACACATACTTCCTGAGTAATTACCAGGTGAATGCTACTTGTAGTGAAATGAAGTGCTACTTATATCTGTCGGAGGAGTCTTTTGGCCAAAGTGTCATTCTCAGTCATTGTGATGGCTGTCAAAACAACACATCACTAGTGAGGAATGAGACATTTAGTGGGTGGTTTCTGGGTAATGGTTTTAAAATGGGCGCTGATGAAAGGAGGCTTTGTGATGCACTACTCTGGTGCGTCAACACAAAGCTGGCAGTGTAGAGAGCTACAGAGAACGTCAACATACCTCACATACTCTAACTCTCTCAGCTAACTGGCCTGACTGGATGGGTCAAAACAACACAGTCAATATTCAACGGAACAGTAGCTAACCACACAGTGTGTTTCCATGGGTTCAAACACTTTACAACTCCACAGTATTTGCTGTGTCTGTCTTGTCTCAGAGTTAACTTGAGTTTAGACTTCAGGACACAGAAATGTACACAGAGGACAGTAAAGAGAACATGATGTGTTGTTGGTTTCCAGGTAGTCTGGTTTATCATCTCTATAACCCTGCTCCCTCAGCCTCATGCAGACACACAACCACACACACATCCCTCTCAGCTGGTAATATGGGGGTTCCCTGTCCAGTGAGACACACAACCACACACACATCCCTCTCAGCTGGTAATATGGGGGTTCCCTGTCCAGTGAGACACACAACCACACACACACCCACACACACATCCCTCTCAGCTGGTAATATGGGGGTTCCCTGTCCAGTGAGACACACAACCACACACACACAACCACACACACATCCCTCTCAGCTGGTAATATGGGGTTCCCTGTCCAGCGAGACACCACAACCACACACACATCCCTCTCAGCTGGTAATATGGGGGTTCCCT